>NC_085027.1:930424-965323 GCF_963692335.1 Osmerus eperlanus
GGGAGGGGGGTCGGGGGGCAGGCCTGGGGGGGGAGAGGGAGGGGGGGTCGGGGGGGCAGGCCTGGGGGGAGAGGGAGGGGGGGTCGGGGGGGCAGGCCTGGGGGGAGAGGGAGGGGGGTCGGGGGGGCAGGCCTGGGGGGAGAGGGAGGGGGGTCGGGGGGCAGGCCTGGGGGGAGAGGGAGGGGGGTCGGGGGGGCAGGCCTGGGGGGGAGAGGGAGGGGGGTCGGGGGGCAGGCCTGGGGGGAGAGGGAGGGGGGTCGGGGGGCAGGCCTGAGGGGAGAGGGAGGGGGGTCGGGGGGCAGGCCTGGGGGGGGAGAGGGAGGGGGGTCGGGGGGGCAGGCCTGGGGGGAGAGGGAGGGGGGTCGGGGGGCAGGCCTGGGGGGGGAGAGGGAGGGGGGTCGGGGGGCAGGCCTGAGGGGAGAGGGAGGGGGGTCGGGGGGCAGGCCTGGGGGGGGAGAGGGAGGGGGGTCGGGGGGCAGGCCTGGGGGGGGAGAGGGAGGGGGGTCGGGGGGCAGGCCTGAGGGGAGAGGGAGGGGGGTCGGGGGGCAGGCCTGGGGGGAGAGGGAGGGGGGTCGGGGGGCAGGCCTGGGGGGGGAGAGGGAGGGGGGTCGGGGGGCAGGCCTGAGGGGGTAGAGGGAGGGGGGTCGGGGGGGCAGGCCTGGGGGGGAGAGAGGGGGGGGGTCGGGAGCACAGGTGGCCCAGACAATTCTTTGAGGGGGAGGCAGAGGGCAGCCCACGTGCCAAGGAGAGATGAAAGAGTCTGGAAACTTCTCTCCCATCAATAGTCTTCAGTCCACCCTCCACCGCCGACCGACACTCCACCCTCCACCCCCTAGCCCAGCCTCCATCACCAGTCCACCCCCAGCCTGGCCTCCACCCCTCAGCCTCCACCCCCCTGGCCTCCTAACAAGATCAAAGCCAACCCTCATAGATTCTATTACCCCACCACTCTATTACATTACATCTCCATTTAGCAACCTTAAGGAGCTCCCAGCTCCACCAGGGTTTCGACCTTGTCAGACAGGAGAGACTGGCCAGAGAGAGGGAGGGGGAGAGAAGAGAAAGCTAGAGGGAAAGAGAGAGAGAAGAGAGAGAGAGAGAGGGAGGGAGAGAAGAGAGAGATGGAGAGAAGAGAGAGGGAGTGAAGAGAGAGAGAAAGAGAATAGAGAAAGCAAGGGAGAGAAGAGAGAGAGAAGGGAAAATAGAAAATCGATAAGGCTGGGGTGTATGGAGGAAGATGGGTGAGGTGGATAGGGGTGGAGGGAAAGAGGGAGAGGGAGGGAGGCAAAGAGAGAGGGACAGAGAGAAGGATAAAGGGAAGCAAAGAGGGAAGGGGAGAAGGAGAAAAAGGAAGAAAGGAGAGAGAGGTAGAGGAAGGCCAGGTAGGAGACAGAAAAGTCGTCCTCTCATAGAGGACATGGAGAGAGAGACTTGTGTTCCCGGGCCTCAGTGTGTTAGGTAAACACGAAGAGAGAGACTTGTGTTCCCGGGCCTCAGTGTGTTAGGTAAACACGAAGAGAGAGACTAGTGTTCCCGGGCCTCAGTGTGTTAGGTAAACACGAAGAGAGAGACTTGTGTTCCCGGGCCTCAGTGTGTTAGGTAAACACGAAGAGAGAGACTTGTGTTCCCGGGCCTCAGTGTGTTAGGTAAACACGAAGAGCAGAGCTCTGTCCTGCAGCCTGGCTCTCCACAGGAACACCTGACCATCTGAGGCACATGGGCCCAATCTCAAGCTATGCAGTGTGAGAGCACTTACCGCTGAATAATTCAACGCAAATGAAAGCTGAGAGAATCCAGCCGCCACCGCGACCGGTCAGAGCGATGATGAAAGAGGACTGTAAGTAGAAAGCACCGATGAGGAATCATGAAATATTCCCCATTTTGGTCCGAATGACTGATTGAAGATCAGAGATGACCAGCGGTGATGATGATGCATTTCGCCCCCTCTCTCGAAAGTCTGCAAAATGATTACTCTCATTTGGCTGCGGTAGCGCATCACGGTAAGGTGTGTCGGAGCCGAGGGTGCCGGCACACCCCTCAATTCAAGTTTCAATTCAATTGGCTTTATTAGCATTAAGAAACAAATGTTCATATTGCCAAAGCAACGGTGGAACCACAGAACAAGTATTCATACCATTACTATGGACGTTGGTATACTAGGCTATTAATGTTACCAAATAATCTGATAACAACCAAACATGGCAAATTCAGTTGAAAGATTAAAGCAGGAGAACTTTAACATAACCATAAGATTGATTACTAGTAATATATATATATGTAAGGGATAATGCCCGACGAGGTGTCCAATATCACCTGATAATGGACGATGCGGAGGAGTGAACCGTCGACGCGGAGCGGAGTCCATTATCCCGCTTATACCATGGTCACTTGCCAACTATTTTTTTTTTCAGGCGTTTTGCAAAATAAACGTTTTTTACGTTAGCCAACTCTGATATTTTCTAATCCGCTCAGCTCATCAACCAACACCGGCTTTCCCTTGGATGAGCTATTAGCCCGAAAGCTAACGTTATGCTAGCAAGATTCAGAAGCAATAACATTGTGTACGGTTGACAAACAGTAAATATAATTGTACAGTATGTTTGACAATAAGATTTGCTAGCTAACCAGCCATGTCACTGTCCCAAAATCAATATCAAGATTTTCACGAACAAAGTATCGGCCATATAGCCTACTAGTAGCCAGGCCTACTAGGCTACAGTACGGCCGCAGCATGTGGAGCGAGTTGAATAGCAAATGGATGTGAGATGACCGTATCAAAGTTGACATATTCTCCAAACAGTAATTATAATTTGACAGTATGTTTAACAACATGACTAGCCAGCTATCGAGCCATGTCATTGTCCCCAAATAAAATCAAGATTTTTAAGAAGAAATTAATCGGCCATGTGTAGAGTTGCTGTTACTGTCGTGTTGGCCGCAGCCTGTCTACAGTAGATTGACTAGCGAGGTGAATAGCGAATGGGATGTGAGATGAGCGGTTACGTGACACTGACATAGTAGATTCAGAAAAGTAACATTTTTCAAATAGGCTAAAATAAATATTGAAGTCACTCATTGTTGTAAATACAAGTTAGCTTGTTAAAGTCTTTCAAAATTGTAAATGGAGGCTTTGACTCCGTCCCTGTTGTTATGGTTACTTATTTCAGACACTTTGCACAGGCTCATATACTATGTAGCCAGCGCAATAATTTAGAACGGTGAAAAGACAGTTTTGCTGCAATTACGTAGTAGGTGTCCGTTATCACCCGATAATGGACACCCCTGCAGCCAATCAGAATCGAGTATTCACCCAGACCATGGTATAAATACATATATACACACATACACATGTCAGTCACACACGCAGTATATGTTGAGTGTGTGCTTTGTGTGTGTGCCTTGTGTGTCTAGGTCACTTCACTGTCTCTCAGGTTGTGGCATACTGATACATACTGGGCACCTTCTCCTAGGAGAGCAAGGTATGCCCTGTCTCCTCCTAGGAGGATTTTTACCTTTGAGAGTCACTAAGACCTTTGAAATCTGACATTACAGAGTGGAATTTGTTCCAGTAATAATTTCTTATATCACTGAATGTTTCACATTGTAGGAGGAAGTGCATCTCTGTCTCAACCTCACCTGTCGAACAGTGACCACATATTCTGTTTTCTTTTGGTTGCCATGATTTTTTGTGTCGTCCTGTTTCAATTGCCAATTGGTGGTCACTGAGCCTGTACTTGGTTAGGATCTGTCTCTGCTTTCTATCTCTGACAGTAAAGAGACATTATGCCAGTTTATAATCTCTTTCTAAGGCTAGATAACATTCTAATTGACTTTGGCTTTTAGTTTCTTCTTTCCAATGTTCCAGGTAGGTTTATTTACATAGTGTTATAATTTGTTTTTCTCTGATTGGTGTTTGGAAAGCAGTGTTGGTGTGAGACTGGTCAGGGTGTGTCTGAGTGGAGGCAGTGAGTCTCAGCACCAACTGACATAGGGGACTCTTATCTGGGTTCAGCTCTTGGGTTTGGAGGGCTTTGGAATGGAGGGTGTCTAGAGGGCTGGATTTAAGGTGATTAAAGAAATGTAGTGCTCTCTTTTGGATATTAATTATCATTGGGTATCTGCCTAATTCTGCTCTACATGCATTTGTTGGCGTTTTTCTGTGAACATGGTATAGGTATCTAGTAGTAACTCTCTCTCTCTCTGCCTCTCCTTCTGTGTGTCTCTATCTCTCTCTGTCTCCTCTCCTCATGATCATGATAACTGCTCCAGCTCTCAGCTGTAGTCACAATGTATGAGACCTCTCACAACAAAACACTCCATATCTGTTCCTTCAAACAGCCCCCCTCCCTCACCCCCTCACCCCTCCCTCACCCCCTCCCTCACCCCCTCACCCCCTCCCTCACCCCCTCCCTCCTCCCTCACCCCCTCCCTCCTCCCTCACCCCCTCACCCCCTCCCTCCACCCCTCCCTCCTCCCTCACCCCCTCCCTCCTCCCTCACCCCCTCCCTCCACCCTCACCCCCTCCCTCCACCCTCACCCCCTCTCTCCTCCCTCACCCCCTCCCTCCACACTCACCTTCACCCCACTCCCTCCACCCTAACTGTAAGTCGCTCTGGATAAGAGCGTCTGCTAAAATGACTAAATGTAACCCCCTTCCCTCACCCTCACCCCCTCCCTCGCTCCTCGCTCATCCCCCCCCTCCACCCTAACTCCCCTCCCTCCACCCTCACCCCCCTTGTCCAGGGTATGGGGCATGGCTGGGGGTGGACAGCCAGTCTGAGCCGGGGGCCGAGGGCCGGGGGCCGGAGGGACACAGGCTCATTGCCGGAGGTGTCTGGGGAGCCAACCCTTCCCATCCCCCAGCCCCCCCCCAGCCCCCAGCCCACCCCCCTGCTACAGATAGCCATTCCAAATGGAGCCAATCTTACACCCCCTCGAGGGACATGTGTGCAGATGTATTCTCCCCCACCTCCCGGACACCTCCCTGCGCTCCAGAACAGCTCATCTTCTGTGTCGGAGGAGTGCATCAGAATACAGCGGTGAGAGAGGGGGGGGGGGGGGGGGAGAGGGAGAGAGAGAAAGGTGGCGCAGGAAGGGGGGAGGAGAGGGGATATGGCAGAGGGAAGCCAGGCAATCTCTCTGCGTCGTTTGAAGACTGTCTCATGACTTTCCTCTGTCGGGTCTCTCTCCAGGGACACGGCCAGCTCCTGGCAGCCATCTCTGCCCCACCACATCTCACACAGAATTCTTAAGACCCAGGCTTCAAACCTGTGGAGGAGTAGGTGGAGGAGGAGTCGGTAGAGGTAGAGGAGGAGGTGGATGTAGAGGAGGAGGTGGAGGTGAAGGAGGAAGTGAAGGAGGAGGGGATGATCATTCTTTCACCAGAGAGAGAGAGAGAGAGAGAGAGAGAGAGAGAGAGAGAGAGAGAGAGAGAGAGAGAGAGTTTTATGTTATAAGTTTTAAGTATTTGCCATGACGACAATTATCTGTCGAGGCCTTTTTGGCGCAAACGTTTCAAGAAATGAAAACATTCAGGGACACTTTCATTCCCGTGTTTGCTTGGTTTCTTTGTTTCTTTTCAAAGGCCGCCGCCATCTGTTCCCTTCCATTTCATACTTTCAATCATCGCGTTTTAATTCGCCCGTGGGATTCTCCAGTCCTGCCCGTGACTAAGCGTCCTTATCTGCGCAGTTACCGCGCGCCTTCTGTGCGGCGTGTCAGGGACGATTGTTTTTCCGAGCGCATTACTAACACACAGACAGATACTGGCTGGCGTGCGCAGGCTCCTCGCCGGTGCCGGGAACGCCGATTCGGTGGCGGACCGAGGTATCACCCGGGAGATTGATTTCTGCGTCCATCAAAAAAGGATCAATATCGACGCGCCGGCCGTGAATGACCCTGCTAAAGATGCAAGCGCACAAATGCTCTCGCTGGAAGGGTGCGTTGTTAATGTTCAGGGCACGTCCACATCGAGAGACGTACTGAGAACTGGAGATACTGCATGCCTTTGTGTGTTGTCGTTTTGGTTGAAAGCGTCTTCTAAATGAATAAAATGTAAATGATGTGCAGAAGTACAGACCACAACAGAAAACCCAGGAGAAACCTCTCTATGATGATGTGTTTGGAACAAATATAGTTCCATTACTGACTGAGTTGGAGTGATTCATTTCTGTTAGGTCCAGTTGGTAATGTGTTATGATTCAGCGCTTGTCCTTTCTGTGTTTCTGGTCAGTGCTGTACGGTATACAGCAAGACACAACACCATGATACACAACACAACATCAGTGCTGTACGGTATACAGCAAGACACAACACCATGATACACAACACAACATCAGTGCTGTACGGTATACAGCAAGACACAACACCATGATACACAACACAACTCAGGACAACATAACACCACAACAAACAACACAACACTACGGGAACCACACCACACCCACCACCATGACCTCCCTCCCTCACCACGACACTCTCTTCCCAGGCACACTGCTCCGCACCTAATTAAGAAACTCACCTAATTAAAAAGAGGCAAAACGACTATAATGACCCCCCCCCCATACCATGAAGAAATGAGTTTGATGTTCAGTGACCAGCGATGAGCCCGGGAACTGCTTCTGAGAGTGAACAGGGATCTGAAGGAGGAGAGGAAGGAGGAAAAATGAAGAGAGAGAGCTAGAGAAGAAATGGATAAACTAGAAAATGAAAAATAAGTAAATACATTTAAGGAATGAAATGAAAGAAAGAAACAGCTAAATGAGAGTCTGTGTCTCCAGAACAAGTCGGCTCTTGGCTCTTGTTAGTGTTCCCTGTGTCTCCTCGACCTGAGGGAGGAACCGGGCGAGGAGAGAGAGGACCTAGCCTCTCCTCTGAAGAACGCCACTCCAAACATTCGTTCCACTTAGAACCACTTACATCACCACTTACTCCTCGTTAGGGTTTTCTGGTTGTCTCCTGGTCTGCTCCTCTCTGCCTCTGGTCTGCTCCTCTCTGCCTCTCTGCCTCTGGTCTGCTCCTCTCTGCCTCTCTGCCTCTGGTCTGCTCCTCTCTGCCTCTCTGCCTCTCTGCCTCTGGTCTGCTCCTCTCTGCCTCACTGCCTCTGGTTTGCTCCTCTCTGCCTCACTGCCTCTGGTTTTCTCCTCTCTGCCTCTCTGCCTATGGTCTGCTCCTCTCTGCCTCTCTGCCTCTGGTCTGCTCCTCTCTGCCTCTCTGCTCTGGTCTGCTCCTCTCTGCCTCTGGTCTGCTCCTCCAGCCTCTCTGCCTCTAAGTTGTTACAGGTGCTGATCTGAGGGCATCTGTCAAGCCCTGTGTGTAAATAAAAGGCATGTACAAAGAAAATATGAATCAATTTGACCAACGAGGGCCGTAGGCAAGAAGGATGAGGTCCCCCTTCTGGCGAAACAACGCAACTGCACCAAAGACAAAGACGAGCCCTGGTGATCCACAACTACCACTTTTCAGACGCAATATGTGATATAAATACAGTACACAGCGTTTGGCTGGCATGTGAATGCATGTAAATACCTTCATGAATTCTAATGGCACGTTTACGTTTGGAAAGCGGTGAGCGTGAGACAGAGTTTAAACGCTCGTCTTCCCCGCCTAACAGATGAAGACGCGAGGTCGTAAATTTCCACGCAAGGCCAACAACTCTGCAAAGCTATTACCATGTAGGAGGAGAGAGAGGGGGAGGGAGGAGGGGGAGGGAGGAGGGGAAGGGAGGGGGAAGATAGAGGAGGAGGAAGAGGAAGTCAAGGATGAGTGTTCCGCAATCCCGTTCCATCATGCCTCATCCGAGACTGTGATTGGGGGTTTGGCTCATCCCAGACTGAGCTGTGATTGGTGGTTTGGCTCATCCCAGACTGAGCTGTGATTGGTGGTTTGGCTCATCCCAGACTGAGCTGTGATTGGTGGTTTGGCTCATCCCAGACTGAGCTGTGATTGGTGGTTTGGCTCATCCCAGACTGAGCTGTGATTGGCGGTTTGGCTCATCCCAGACTGAGCTGTGATTGGCGGTTTGGCTCATCCCAGACTGAGCTGTGATTGGCGGTTTGGCTCATCCCAGACTGAGCTGTGATTCGTGGTTTGGCTCATCCCAGACTGAGCTGTGATTGGCGGTTTGGCTCATCCCAGACTGAGCTGTGATTGGTGGTTTGGCTCATCCCAGACTGAGCTGTGATTGGTGGTTTGGCTCATCCCAGACTGAGCTGTGATTGGTGGTTTGGCTCATCCCAGACTGAGCTGTGATTGGTGGTTTGGCTCATCCCAGACTGAGCTGTGATTGGTGGTTTGGCTCATCCCAGACTGAGCTGTGATTGGTGGTTTGGCTCATCCCAGACTGAGCTGTGATTGGTGGTTTGGCTCATCCCAGACTGAGCTGTGATTGGTGGTTTGGCTCATCCCAGACTGAGCTGTGATTGGTGGTTTGGCTCATCCCAGACTGAGCTGTGATTGGTGGTTTGGCTCATCCCAGACTGAGCTGTGATTGGTGGTTTGGCTCATCCCAGACTGAGCTGTGATTGGTGGTTTGGCTCAGGCTCTGGTTGTTGATGTTTCCAGCTGAAGGTGAGCGTCATCACTCCGCTGTGGCCGGAAGCTGTCACATGAAGCTTGAGTCACATGAATCAATATGTCAGCTCGGTGGTTAGAGCACTTGACTGTAGATCAAGAGGTTCAAATCCCTTTCGGTATGCCCCCTTCTCCATGAATAATTCAAAATGAAATATGAAATGAGTACTAGTACAGGCTACATGGAGAGGGTTGTGTATAGAGCGAGGGGGGAGAGCACACAGCAGGTGTGGGCAGGTATAAGACACAAGCTATTAGACCTGCTGCAGTACTGTGTACATGCTGGTCTGCTGTACTGCATCATAAAACACCTTGTCTGGCTGAGTTGAGGTCATTTGAGTTTCCTGTATTTTGAAGCTTTCCACAAAACACAACTCACTACATAAAATGTAGATGTTTGTTATGTTCAGTCCTCCAGTGTCCTGCTAACTTATTAACCAGTGCGTGGCAACACCCCAAAAGCCTCCAGTTTATCAAGTTGATATTTTGACTCTACAGACGAGAATAACAGTCAGAGAACCACAACCCTAACTGGCCAACATCAGATCACAGAGCGACGCAGCAATCACAGAAAAATGCTTTCATGCAAAACGACTCACAGCCAGGGGGGATTTGAACCTGCGACCCCGCTCTCTGCCCCGCGAGCCGACCTGCACCCTGACATCTGTAGGAAGGTCCAGTCCTCCTGGGGGCGTCCAGGGCAGAAGTGGCTGTTCTGATGTCCCGTGTGACAGCCAGCAGCCCCTCCCTCTGACCCGGGAGGTGCGGGACGCCCCCATCTCACGCCGCAGGAAAGCGCCCTATTAGCCCAGTTCATTAAAACCATTAATAGTCATGAAATGAGAGACGGACGACTCCAGAAGGCTTAACGCTCCGTCCATGTTAATGAGACAGAGGAGGACTGAACTACCAAGTGTCTTTACACACACACATGTACACACACATGTATACACACACACGTACACACACACATACATGTACACACAGACACACACACACATGTACACACACACATGTACACACACACACATGTACACACACACACACACACACACAGAGACACGTACTTGCATGTACACACTCATATACATGCAGGCATGTGTGTATTCACACACACAGGCACACACACGTTTAGGAGCCTGCTATTCTTGTATCCCCCCTCCCCTCCCCCTCCCCTCCCCCCTCCCCTACCACCCGCCTGCTCCCGATTAAAATTCTGTTTAATTAAAATTGATCACATTAAGAAACTGATGTGGTTAATTAACTAGACTCTGGCAGAGCTCCTTCCTGCACAACAGACATCTGTGTTGTAGAACTCTCCCTTTCTGAGGGGGGAGAGGAGGGGGGAGAGGGGGGGGGAGAGGGGGGGGAGAGGGGGCATGGCCCCGTCCATGTAATACCTGCTTCTCCTGTCTCTTCCTCCCCCCTTTCCCCCCTCCCTCCCCTCCCTCCCACAGACATCTCTGTGGTTCTTCTTCCTCTCTCCCTCCCTCTCTCCCTCCCAGGGAGAGAGGGAGGGAGAGAGGCTGCTCTAACAGGATCCCCGTTAGACTTGCTACATCTGGAACAGGGACTTCAGATGGAGGGGGAGGGAGGGGGGTGTTGGAGGGGGGGGAAGATGTGAGGGTGGGGGAGAGGGGAAGGGAGGGCGAGGCAGGGAGAAGTGGACAGGGTAGGGGGGTGAAGAGGGCGAGAGAGAGAGGAGGTGTATTTAGTCTTTTCTGGTCCCCGAGGCTTGGTATTGGATGATGTCCCAAAATCAAGGCCTTCTAACACTGGGCTCCAATCCATCAAGCGAATAAGTCTGTGTGTGTGTGCGTGTGTGTGTGTGCCGGCTCATGTGAGAGTAAATGAATTTGTATTTTCAAGTGGCCACTTCCCGGCGCACCTGCCTCACACACACCCCTCACACACACACACCCCTCACACACACACACCCCTCACACACACACACACACCCCTCACACACACACCCCTCACACACACACACACACACACACCCCTCACACACACACACCCCTCACACACACACACACACACACACACCCCTCACACACAGACACCTCTCACACACACCCCCCTCACACACACCTGCCTCACACACACCTGCCTCACACACACACCCCTCACACACACACCCCTCACACACACACCCCCCAACATCGAGAGAAAACCCTGAACAGCCGTTTGCCTTGCAGCAAAACTGTTCGCTTCCTTTTTGGGTCTGTTTCAGTGTGTGTTTGTTTGCCGGTGTGTGTGTGTGTGTGTGAGAGAGCGTGTGTGTGTGCCAAGGGCATCATTTATCCAGAGGCCTGGAGGCAGAAACAACATGCTGCCAGTATTGATGCTTTCTGCAGCGGCACCTGTGAGGATTGGGGTCAGAGGTCGTCAGTCTCAGGCAATCAGGAGTAAATGGAGCCGGTGTTGCAGCAGACACAGGGATAAGACCCTAGAACAAAACCAAGGCCAGGCTGCACTGTGTGTGTGTGTGTGGGGGGGGGGGGGGCAGTGTGTGTGTCTGCATGTGTGTTTTGGTCTGTGTGTCTGCATGTAGCTGTGTGTGTATCCATGTGTGTGTCTGTTTCCATATAACATATCCCTACACTCACTCAACCTCATCCACCATAAAAGGATTATGTTCTTGTTTATTGTCCAGGGATTTGATCACATGTTGGTCTTTCTTGAGGTTAATCTCTCTGAGGCTCATATTGCTAACCTGGACAGAATCATTCCTGTCTTGATAGAATAACAAGATTGAGAAAAGAAAATGTTCTCATCATCTCCTCCTGGTCCCAGCATGCATCAGCACCCCTCCTATCTTTCTCCAGAGGTACGACTGACCTCTGACAGGAAGCAGTGGAGGCACGATGATTTACCGTTCAATAAAACCATCTTCAAAAACAAGAAGTCATGGAACCATGCCTTGGTTTCTGTCTGTCTGTCTGTCTGTCTGGCTGAGAGGTGAGTATGGAGCAGGGCTCTCTCTCTCTCCCTGTCTCTCCTCTATCCTCTCTCTCTCTCTCTCTCTCTCTCTCTCTCTCTCTCTCTCTCTCTCTCTCTCTCTCTCTCTCTCTCTCTCTCTCTCTCTCTCTCTCTCTCTCTCTCTCTCTCTCTCTCTCTCTCTCTCTCTCTCTCTCTCTCTCTCTCTCTCTCTCTCTCTCTCTCTCTCAGACAGGAAACTGTCAGACAGGAAACTTAGAACATTCACATAACGCAACGTCCTCAGAATGTCAACAGTCTCGGTCCTCTACAGGCCTCCAGGAGTGAGTGAGTGTGTGAGTGTGTATGTGTGTATGTGTGTTTGAGTGTGTGAGTGTGTGAGTGTGTAGGTGTGTTTGAGTGTGTGAGTGTGTGCATTTGCATGCCTGTGATGTCGGAGTGTGTCTATGCTGTGTGTGTGTGTGTGTGTGTGTTTCATATGCATTGTAATGTAGGTAAGTGAGGCCTTTGCGAAGTCCTCGAAAGAGCACATCGCTACGAGAGACTGAGAGTGCGTGTGTGAGTGTGTGTGTGTGTGAGTTTGAGTGTGTGAGCGTGTGAGAGACGGTGTGCGAGTGAGAGTGTGGGATGGAGGGTTAGAGAGAGAGGGGAGAGGTGAGAGAGGGAGGGAGGGAGGGAGGGAGGGAGGAAGAATGGAGGGAGGGAGGGAGATGGAGGGATGGACTCAGATCAGAACTCACTGGTCAGTTAAAAACACCAACATCGGAATATGTTTGGGTTTTACTAACAGGAGAAAAAAACATGAATGAATCTGGCAACCTGTTTATCTGTCTGCCTGTCTGTGTTTGTCTACCTGCCTGTCTACCTGCTTGTCTTTGTCTGTCTACCTGCCTGTCTGTGTCTGTCTACCTGCCTGTGTGTCTACCTGCCTGTCTGTGTCTGTCTACTTGCCTGTCTGTGTCTGTCTACCTGCCTGTGTGTCTACCTGCCTGTCTGTGTCTGTCTACTTGCCTGTCTGTGTCTACCTGCCTGTCTGTGTTTGTTTACCTACCTGCCTGTGTGACTGACTAGACACTGAACAGACTTGTTATTGTTTTCAGTGGACAGGAAAAGACCTTTAAGACAGGATTTTAAAAGCTTTCTACAAGCTCAGGACAGATAAGGAATGGTATAAAAGCAGACCTGTACATCTGCAATCACAGCACAGGGGCCAGGACACATAGGGCTCTAGTGCCCCCTGCTGTTACTAGGTAGAATAGCAGGCTCTATGTTACATCGGTTTGTGATTGGTTGGGATTTTTACTGTTTTGGCACAAGGCACATTATGCTACGTTTGACTTCTTTGTGAACTTGCACTATTAAATAACAGTGGCGGTTTTACACGGGGCCTACAGGGGCCAGTGCCCCTGTAAAAATCTCATTGGACCCCCCTGTGGCCCCCCCTGAGCTGACTGAATAATAAAATGAAAATGAAATAAATTGATCAAGTTATTACGATTATATGCGCTAGCGCATTTCATTTGTTATAGGAGGGAACCTGTCAAGTTTAAGCAAATAATCTAGAACATAAAAAATATGACCTGAATGTTAAAATGTAATATTTATTCAAGAATTTACTGATGGGTTGACGTTTATCCGCGTCCTAAATAGGCGAACCACAGCTGTTGGTCTGAGTTGAGACCACCACAGGAAGCCAAGCTAGCATTAGCTTCACCTTCACCCACAGAGGACTGTAACTGTGAAGCCCTTCAACCCGACGCGGCCTGTGCTTGTTCCATGATAATGACTTGTCAATTGAATAAGTGAATTAGCGGCTAATTGTTCTGCATGTTTGTTCATGGTCGCACCTGCCAAGACGGCGGATTGCCGACGCGAATGTAATTAGCACCGGCCAGACGGCGGGCCGTCCTCCGAGGCTGCCATGAAACGGACCATTAAGACCAGGGGCGTAGCCAGGACATGATTTCTGGGGGGGCCAGCTCTGGCCAGTCTTTTATTTGGGGTGGCACTTGATTGTGAAAAACTACTATTTTAAAACTCACACACTGCATCACTCAGAGCAGCAGTTTTCTGACGGTATCCAGTGGTTAGCTGCTAGTCTCCATTGAAGCGCTGTCAGAATGCAGGTACGTTGGTTTGCGTCTTGTGCTGTTGATGGGGGCGTGGCCCAACATGTTGCGAATATGGGGCTAGTAGCGTAAGTGACAAATGACAATATAAGACGACTTTATAAAAAAAATATTAATGCATTTTTTCAGCTTTATACCGTTTCTGTTCAGGAGCGTTTAAAAAAAAAACTTGTTTTTGTGAGGTTGGGGGGGCCGGCAGGGTGGCCATTCTCTGACCAATGGTGGCTGTGGCCCCCCCTGGCCACCACGTGGCTACGCCCCTGATTAAGACTTAAAGGCTTATTAAGACTCTCTCTCACACACACACACACACACACACACACACACACACACACACACAGAGCAGACACACACACAATCTACCTGTAGGATAAAGGTACGCAAGGCTGAAGAACAAGGAACAAGCCAGTGAGCCGGTTCTGTTGTAGAACGGTTGGGTCAGGCTGGTAACCTAGCAATCTGATCCCGCTCCACACTACTTTCCACAAAGACCGGAGAATTAATATGATGCAGAGAATTCTTCAGGAAGTCTAATTTCAGGCTTGACTTGAACTACTCGTTCATTTTTGGATAATATCGGACTGCTTAATATTCTGTGGAGATGGACTACGTACTAACTCGCTGACTTGACCCTACAGAATTACAAACCAATAAGAGCCTCTAGGGGGCAGTATATCCCTGCTGAAAGCTTCCTGCCTGAATTCTTCTTTACTCCATTTCCGTGCAGAACAGATGAGTCGAACTCATTAGTTTAAACATACAGTGAATACCCTCTCTCACATCTTCTTCAAACCTGACCAACGCAATCCAATTAAAATAATTTACACACAACTCACAACCGTAGAGATGTCTGTGTCATTGCTCTGTCTCCATCACACACACACACATCTTGAAACATTATGTCTCTCGCTGTCTCTGCCCCCCCCCCCAAACACACACACACCGAGACATACACACAGTCGCCAGTCATCCTGTCCCAGTAAAGCATTTAGCTGGTATGAGGGTAGGTGTGGTGTGGTGTGGGGGTAGGTGTGGTGTGAGGGTAGGTGTGGTGTGGGGGTAGGTGTGGTGTGAGGGTAGGTGTGGTGTGAGGGTAGGTGTGGTGTGGTGTGGGGGTAGGTGTGGTGTGAGGGTAGGTGTGGTGTGAGGGTAGGTGTGGTGTGGGGGTAGGTGTGGTGTGGGGGTAGGTGTGGTGTGAGGGTAGGTGTGGTGTGAGGGTAGGTGTGGTGTGGTGTGAGGGTAGGTGGGGTGTGAGGGTAGGTGTGGTGTGGGGGGTAGGTGTGGTGTGGGGGTAGGTGTGGTGTGAGGGTGTGGCACACTCATCATCCCGGCCTCCTAAGAGCAGCTCTCCAGGAGCAGAGAGGATTGTGGGAGAGGAGCGACACGGCTGACAAGGCACCCTGCTGGGATGATTGTAGAGGAGCGATGAGGGAGCGACAAGCACAACAACAGATAGATGAGGAGGTGAGGAGGTGAGGAGGGAAGGAGGTGAGGAGGGAGGTGAGGAGGAAGGGATGGAGGGAAGGAAGAGAGTGTGACAATGTTTCAGATGTTTCAGAGTTGTTATTGTACAGTTATAACCCAGCCAACACGGTCTTAACAGGTTGTGATGAAGGACACACAGAGAGGACAGCTACAGAACAGTTTCGTCTCAGGAAAGTCGCTTGTGTAGGGTGGAGCTGTGGTTCTGTGAAGGAAACACTCAGAGATACCTGGTGGCCACAAATGAAACTGCAGGCACAAAGTTACACAACACTGTCTGTCTGTGTGGCAGGTGTGAATCAATTATTTACTTAGTCTGTGTTGTTCATGCTAGAAGTTTAGCTCAACCAAACTCAACTTTCCTGACGTCGGGATTCACAATAACAGGTGTATAAAATCCACAAGTGCACACACAGTCACACACAGTCACACACAGTCACACACACACACACACACACACACGGAGGTATGATCTCAGACAGAAATGCACCCTGACAGCGGCAAGAGTCTCACCAGATGAAACACTACTCTACACTCTGACACACACACACACACACACACACACACACACACACACCCTGTGGCACTACATGGACGCTCACAGGACCAGACGGACAAATCTCCACCAGACGGCTCCTGACAAAGAGATGAAGAACACCCTGACAGGAGGAGAGAGGGGAGAGAGACTACCACCCTGACAGGAGGAGAGAGGGAAGAGAGACTACCACCCTGACAGGAGGAGAGAGGGAGAGAGACTACCACCCTGACAGGAGGAGAGAGGGAAGAGAGACTACCAACCTGACAGGAGGAGAGAGGGAAGAGAGACTACCACCCTGACAGGAGGAGAGAGGGAAGAGAGACTACCACCCTGACAGGAGGAGAGAGGGAGAGAGACTACCACCCTGACAGGAGGAGAGAGGGAAGAGAGACTACCACCCTGACAGGAGGAGAGAGGGAGAGAGACTACCACCCTGACAGGAGGAGAGAGGGAAGAGAGACTACCACCCTGACAGGAGGAGAGAGGGAAGAGAGACTACCACCCTGACAGGAGGAGAGAGGGAGAGAGACTACCACCCTGACAGGAGGAGAGAGGGAAGAGAGACTACCACCCTGACAGGAGTAGAGAGTGTGTGTGTGTGTAGTGAGAGAGTGAGAATGTGTGTGTACGTGTGTGTACACGTGTGTGTGTGTGTGCTGGACAAGCGAGTAGAATGACATGTCTGTGTGTCTCCAGGTTGTATCATGGAGAAGCTTCTAGATCAGCACACAAGCTGTGGTGTGTGTGTGTGTGGTGAGTGTGTGTGTGTGGTGAGTGTGTGTGTGGTGAGTGTGTGTGTGGTGTGGTGTGTGTGTGGTGAGTGTGTGTGTGGTGTGTGTGTGTGTGGTGTGTGTGTGTGTGGTGAGTGTGTGTGTGGTGAGTGTGTGTGTGTGTGTGTGTGTGTGTGTGTGTGTGAGTGTGTGTGTGGTGTGTGTGTGTGTGGTGTGTGTGTGTGTGTGAGTGTGTGTGTGTGTGTGTGTGTGAGTGTGTGTGTGTGTGGTGAGTGTGTGTGTGTGGTGTGTGTGTGGTGTGTGTGTGTGTGGTGTGTGTGTGTGTGTGTGAGTGTGTGTGTGTGTGTGTGTGTGTGTGTGTGGTGTGTGTGTGTGGTGTGTGTGGTGTGTGTGGTGTGTGTGGTGTGTGTGTGTGTGTGTGTGTGTGTGTGTGTGTGTGTGTGTGTAATGCCAGTGAGCATGTAGGTCTTGCTTCATTGGTCTCGGCTGGGTACTGGATCACCACTGGGGGTCTCTGTAGGTGAGAGGTCAACACACATGAAAACACACACCACACACACACACACTCACACACACCCACACACACGTCCTCAGGATGTTTGGCCTGGTGCACAGACAGTACGCCAGCCATCAAACAACAAACAGATCAATCCTGTTCATATCCTGGAGAGAGTGTGTGTGTGACTGTGTGTTTCAGAGTCAGAGTGTTTCTGTTCAAATGGAAGAAAACACACACACACCACAGTCCTGGAGCAGTGCTGTCGTGTTAGAGGGTCTTGGTGGAGCTGGAGGGGAGAGGGGGACAGGCACAGCAGCCATGCCTCTAACTCTCTCTCTCTCTCCCTCCTCCTCCCTCTCTCCCTCCTCCTCCCTCTCTCCCTCTCCTCCCTCCTCCTCCCTTTCTCCCTCTTCCTTCCTCTCTCCCTCTCCTCCATCTCCTTAATCCCAGCTCTGCCTCCAGCACTGATTACAGGCATGGGTCAATAACATGTGTTTGCTGTTACACGCGTGTCACGTTACATGCGTGTGCTGCTTGGACAGGCTGCAAGCGGTGTCTGGGTCCAGGGTAGGCAAAACGACACACAACTGTTTATTCGTGAAGGAAAAGCATGACTGATTACTGACAAGTGGAAGGCATGAACATGGCCTAATAGATCAAAGTTTTACCTGTCAAAATGTATGTCTGAGTGTGTGTGTGTGGTGTGTGTTTGTGTGTGTTTATATGTGTGTGTGTGTTTATATGTGTGTGTGTGTGCCTGTATGTGTGTGTGTGTGTGTGTGTTTATATGTGTGTGTGTGTGTGCCTGTATGTGTGTGTGTGTGTGTGACAGTCAGGGGAGTTCTGCTGCTGTGAGCCTGGTGAGGGTCTTTCTGCACCAGCAGAGCTGGCACTGCCCCCTGTGTCTACCCCCCTCTGCCCTCCGCCCCCCCACATCTGCCCCCCCAGCCGTGTCCCAGTGTGCCAGCTGGGCTCTACCAGGAAAAACCACATGGAGAGAGAGAGAGAGAGAGAGAGAGAGAGAGAGAGAGAGAGAGAGAGAGAGAGAGAGAGAGAGAGAGAGAGAGAGAGAGAGGGCTCTCAGGTTAATTAGGAAAGGGGGATGAAGAGGAGAAACAGAGAGAGGATGGAGGGATAAAGAGGCAGAGAGGACCAGACCAGAGGCAGAGAGGCAGAGAGAATCAGACCAGAGGCAGAGAGGCAGAGAGGAGCAGACCAGAGGCAGAGAGGCAGAGAGGAGCAAACCAGAGGCAGAGAGGCAGAGAGGAGCATACCAGAGGCAGAGAGGCAGAGAGGAGCACACCAGAGGCAGAGAGGCAGAGAGGAGCACACCAGAGGCAGAGAGGCAGAGAGGAGCATACCAGAGGCAGAGAGGCAGAGAGGAGCACACCAGAGGCAGAGAGGCAGAGAGGAGCACACCAGAGGCTGGACTAGTACAAGCAGACGTTGGACTTCACTGTTCTGGATTTGAGAAAAGAAAAGCATATAAAAGAGTTGAAAGTGAAAAGTCTGAGTGCCAGGAGCATGGTCACAATAACCCTGGGTGTAGCGCTCAACAGCTGGTGCCCTGGTGCCCTTGTGCCCCCCTCACCCCCATCCCTCCTCCCTGCCCCCCCTGCCTGCCTGCCTGCCTGCCTGCCTGGGTGGGTGGGGGGCTGCAGGGTTGTCCCCTGAGGAGACTCTGCTCCTCCCTGCCCCCTCTCCTCCTCCCTTTCTCTCCCCTCCCTCCTCTCCCTTTATCACCATCATCCCTTCACTCAACCTGCTCTCCTCCCTCCTCCCTGCTCTCCCTCTCCTCCCTCCTCTCCTCTCTCCCCCCCTGCTCTCCCTCCCTCCTCCCTGCTCTCCCTCCCCTCCCTCCTCTCCTCTCTCCCCCCCTGCTCTCCCTCCCCTCCCTCTCCCCTCCCTCCTCCCCTCCCTCCTCCCTGTTCTCCCCCCTCCCTCTCCCCTCCCTCCTCCCCTCTCCCCCCTGCTCTCCCTGCTCTCCCGCCCAGGCGTCCCCAGCTGGGCCTGCAGCAGTGTTGTCACTAGTGGTTATGGTGACGACCACTCACACTTCACACTGTCCCCCTCACAGGTCAGCACACAGCAGGCAGGGTCGCTCTCTCCAGCAGGCAGCCCTGCAGAGGGGCCCCGCATACACACACACACACACACACATACACCCACATATACACACACACTCACACATAAACACACCCACATCCACCCCACCACCTCCTCCCTATCAACACCATCCAGTCACATCACCACCCAGCCCTCCAGAAGGACATGAGGAGGAGGAGAGGGAGGAGGAGGGGGTATGGATGAGGGGTGTGGTGGGGGGAGAGGATGAGGGGTGTGTGTGTGGCGGGGGAGAGGATGAGGGGTGTGTGTGTGTGTGTGTGTGGGAGAGGATGAGGGGTGTGTGTGTGTGGGAGAGGATGAGGGGTGTGTGTGTGTGGGAGAGGATGAGGGGTGTGTGTGTGGGAGAGGATGAGGGGTGTGTGTGTGTGGGAGAGGATGAGGGGTGTGTGTGGGAGAGGATGAGGGGTGTGTGTGTGTGTGGGAGAGGATGAGGGGTGTGTGTGGGAGAGGATGAGGGGTGTGTGTGTGGCGGGGGAGAGGATGAGGGGTGTGTGTGTGTGTGTGTGTGGGAGAGGATGAGGGGTGTGTGTGGGAGAGGATGAGGGGTGTGTGTGTGTGGGAGAGGATGAGGGGTGTGTGTGTGTGGGAGAGGATGAGGGGTGTGTGTGGGAGAGGATGAGGGGTGTGTGTGTGGGAGAGGATGAGGGGTGTGTGTGTGTGGGAGAGGATGAGGGGTGTGTGTGTGTGTGGGAGAGGATGAGGGGTGTGTGTGTGGGAGAGGATGAGGGGTGTGTGTGTGTGGGAGAGGATGAAGGGGTTCTGGAGCAGGTAGATGTGAGGGTGAGGTGAACCAGGATCATTCTACTGGATGAGTCCTTAACCACCAAGCTACAACACAGCACCACTGCCTAAACCCAGGTCAGGGGTCAGGGGTCACCATGGACTGACCTCCATGCCTGGGGAAGGACAGGTCAGGGGTCACCATGGTCTGACCTCCAGGCCTGGGGAAGGAGATCCCAGCTCATGCCTCTATGTTCCTACACCACCTAACTCTGATCATCTTTCCTGTTATATAACAGTGATAACAGCCTACAATAGTTTTATCTGTCTCAGATGTACGCAAGATTATGAAAGATGAAATGTCTTCATTAGCAAATGCTTTCATCCAAAGTTACGTACAGTAAAGGGGGATTTGAACCTGCAGACCTCTTGATCTGCAGTCAAATGCTCTACCATTAAACTGTACCCCAAGATCCCCAAGATAAAACACAAATACACGCATGTATGAAGTAGTAAATGACACTGCGCATCCACATTTGTAATTGCCAGCAGATGTCATTAGGGGAACATGAAGATGTCTGCTGTCAGAAGGGCTGACATCTCTTATCCAGGTTGATGTGTGCGCGATAATGGCTGCGTGACAGATCCATATGGTCCTAATGCCTCCCATCCCACCGTCATTAAATCGCGTTCCCCCTGCCCCTCTCCTCATTAGAAAGTCTAATCGGATATTAGGAGAGGGTTGCGGAGACAACAACATTATTAGGTCCATGGTGAGTGACAGTAATTGGTGAGCGAGCTTTCCAACGCCCGGTTTTCCGCTAATCAGATGTTACAGGGTACATCAGCTGATGACGTCTTCAACACACAGAAACAATCGGAACTATTTAGAGGGAAAACTTTAATGTTTCTCTTTTGTGAAGAAAGTAAAAGTTCGCACCACCTAAAACCGTGTGGGCCTATTGTAGAAAGACCCCCCCTCCTGGTTTACGCACTGACAAACGTCAAGTTAAGCATGTGAATTTGGGGCCAGATATGTTAATTGGATGCCACGCCTGCAATTGGGTTCAGCTGCAATAGAGACGCTTCGTACCTAATTTCCGTGGGGCTGACGGTCGCGCTCCGAGAGGTGCGCACACACCCACTGAACAATGTGAAACAATTAATTTCGCTTTCCCCCGCGCGCATCTGGCTCTGTACTTCCTGACCCGGGCTAGCCGTGCCGTGTCGCCGCAGCAAGGCGCGCTCCGCAATTTCACACGTAGAGGACCCCAATGAAACGTGAAAAGAAAACGTGGAATTGTTAAATTGGATTAAATATTTTAGAGAGAAAGTATGCGACTCGGACCAAAACAGTAAATGTGCATAAATGCTCAGTGATAAGATATAACGCAATGTTGTTTGTTGTTGTTCTGTGTGTGTGTGTGTGTGTGTGTGTGTGTGTGTGTGTGTGTGTGTGCGTGCGTGTGTTGGGGGGGGTTACAGAACGGAGAAACATCCCGATGCTAGATTTGGGGACGGTAAAATTATATTCCGTTCTGGAGGCTCAAATACCATTCTTATTTGTCCACTTGTCATATGGATTATATATAATTCACCTTTATATGACAACAGTAATTAGCTTATAGGCCAATTACTGTTGTCAAGATATCTACTCATTTAAACTTGCAGGTACATCAAGCATCATTACCCATATGTAATAATAATTTAGAAATAAAGTCAAATAAAGTCTGCGACAATCATGAAGGGAGAAATGCTGGATGTTCTCGGTTTATTACTGAATGACAATATGACTGTAATGCACAGGGCACACAGATCGTCAATAGAAAAAATAGATACAAATAAAAATAAATGATAGGATTTGTTTCTGTGTAGAATGCCCTGCTGGTACACTGTACCCACCCCCCGTACCACCCCCCCCTACCCCCACCGCTAAAGCATTGGGCCCGTCACCCAGCTTCAGGGCAGCGGAGATATTTCAAACAAATCTGGGAAATCAATCTTACGGGAAACCGAAGGGAAACATCGAATGTCATCGAGCAATAAGTCTGCTTCCTGTCAGAGGTGTGGCTGAGAGGCAGGCCTGAGGGCACTGGTCCACAGAGACCTAGTCAGCCAGACCCTGCACCTTACACACGCACACGCGTGCGCACACACACAGACACACACACAAACACACAAGCACACACACACGTGCGCACACACACACAAGCACACACACACAAGCACACACATAGAACACACATGCATAACACACATATGCATGCACCCCCCCCACACACCCCCAGTGCAAACAAACAAATAAAACCTCTCATTCCTTCTTGCTCCCCTTTCTCCTAAAACCCCCACCCCCACCCTACCCCACTGCTCGGACCCCGGGACCCCTGGCCAAGGGGGACTGGGACAGGGGGGTGGAGGAGGGGAGGGGTGGAGGAGGGGAGGGATGGAGGAGGGGAGGGGTGGAGGAGGGGAGGGATGGAGGGGTGGAGGGGTGGAGGAGGGGAGGGGTGGAGGAGGGAGGGGTGGAGGAGGGGAGGGGTGGAGGGATGGAGGGGTGGAGGAGGGGAGGGATGGAGGAGGGGAGGGATGGAGGGGTGGAGGGGTGGAGGAGGGGAGGGGTGGAGGAGGGGAGGGGTGGAGGAGGGGAGGGGTGGAGGGATGGAGGGGTGGAGGAGGGGAGGGATGGAGGAGGGGAGGGGTGGAGGAGGGGAGGGGTGGAGGAGGGGAGGGGTGGAGGAGGGGAGGGATGGAGGAGGGGAGGGGTGGAGGAGGGGAGGGGTGGAGGAGGGGAGGGGTGGAGGGATGGAGGGGTGGAGGAGGGGAGGGATGGAGGAGGGGAGGGGTGGAGGAGGGGAGGGGTGGAGGAGGGGAGGGGTGGAGGGGGGGAGGGGGGGAGGAGGGGAGGGGTGGAGGAGGGGAGGGATGGAGGAGGGGAGGGGTGGAGGAGGGGAGAGGTTGAGGGACGGAGGAGGAAAAAGGGACTCACTGTGGTGTCACTGCCTCCCCTCCCCCAGCTTTCCTAGAGTGGATCAGCCGTAGGTACAGCAGAACATTGAAGCTGTTTAAAACACAATATACAGTAACTAATATACAGCATTATACAGTATAACACAATATGTTATTATCTAACTGTTTATAACTGTACAGTTTTTTCAAGATAAAATGTATATATGAAGAGAGAGAGAGGAGAGGCAAGGGAGAGAGGTGAGGAGAGGGGTGAGGAGAGGGGGGAGGAGAGGGGGAGAGGTAAGGAGAGGAGAGAGGAGAGGGGTGAGGAGAGGGGGGAGGAGAGGGGGGAGGAGAGGGGGGAGGAGAGGGGGGAGGAGAGGGGGGAGGAGAGGGGGAGAGGTAAGGAGAGGAGAGAGGAGAGGGGGGAGGAGAGGGGGGAGGAGAGGGGGGAGGAGAGGGGGAGAGGTAAGGAGAGGAGAGAGGAGAGGGGGAGAGGTAAGGAGAGGAGAGAGAAGAGGGGGGAGGAGAGGGGGAGAGAGGAGAGGGGGGAGGAGAGGGGGGAGGAGAGGGGGGAGGAGAGGGGGAGAGGTAAGGAGAGAGGTGAGGAGAGGTAAGGAGAGGAGAGGAAAGGGGGAGAGGGGTGAAGAGGAGGTCGCTGACAGACGAGTGAAGAGAAGCAGAAGTTGATGAAACAAGATGTCCAGAAGGATGGGTCATTACACCCAAGTAAGCATGGGACACTAACCCACCCAACCACACACACACCCTACTCACACACTAGTCCACACATCTCACACACACACACACACACACTGAAGAGCGAACGTAAGTCTCTGCTTGGTTACCTCTCGTGATACCTATCAAGCAGCAAAAAGCTCATGTTTACAGTTCGACCCTAACCCTAACCCTAACCCTTACGTCTCTGAGTGTGTCAGTAACGTATAATAATGAGTCAGACTGCTGAATATCAAGCCTGGCCAGACACACACTCACACACACAGGGGGCACAGACCGGCACAAATCAGGTGAATCCAGTTAGGAGTGTTTACCACGCAAGACCCCCTCATCTCACTCACTCACCCCTGAGTGTGAAGAAGGATGTTCGTCCAGTAGCTCATTATGACAAGCCCCTGGTCATGCGTATCGATTGGCTGTAAAAGCATCTGGGATCCAAGGTAAACAGGAAATGAGATCACAAACCGACACTAATCCATGAGCCCTTAGCGTGAGTGCCCTGGCAGTGGAGAGAAACCGTCATTTGTGTCCATAATCACACAGCCAGTGATCAGACCACACCAGGGCTCTCCAGCACAGGAAGACGCAGTCACTGGAGTGAGAAGGTTTATGCAGATTGTTGTGAATATGCTTGTATCAATGCACAAGGATGTATCTTCACATAGGAAGCAGAGTTAGATGACCCGGGAACTGGTGCGTGGTTAATCCAGGCAGATTAGACGAGGTCTGGGGCGATGTTGAGGTGCCCTCTGAGTGTGTGAGATGGGATTGAGAGAGAGATAAAGGGATTGATGGAGATTACAGATTAGGATTAGATGGTCCTTAGGCTGCCCAGTGTCAGAGAAGAGAAAGGATGTCGTTTAATCCCCTAACGAGGGACAGATGTGGTCACCGACACTAACATCTAAATCTCTGGGTGTTGAAGTCGGCATAGTTAAAAAATAATAGATCTGAATAGTAATTTTCCTAATTGCTGCTTTTTGTAGGCTGTGCTTCAATATTGTAGCGTGTATATTCCGAGCACCATAATGGGCTTTTAATCATTGACATGTTTACATGTCTGTTGTGATGGCGTTTGCTTCTGTTACTGTTTCCCCCGCGCCATAAACCCAATTATCTTCACATCTTCAATGAACAAACGGTCACAAACTGTGAACAACCTGACAGCCATCTCCTCCTCAGATAGCAGACTCTCTCTCTTCACAAACAGCCAATTAGAAACCCTCTTTCTGACGCAGTGGATCCCATGTTGAGGAGGGAGACCTCTCCCGTTTAGACCAGTGGAGTGAGTGGACACCAACCTGACACAGTGACACGTTCTGGGAGTACGGAGATCCAGCTAATGCTAATGCTACGCTAGGCTAATGATACGGTAGGCTAGGCTAAAGATACGCTACGCAAGGCTAACGCTACGCTAGGCTAACAGCCAAATGAACCATGCCAGTTCACACACTAGTGGTGTTTACTCCCCTGCCAGGGAGGGTGTAGCTGTGCCGCTGGACTGGGTGCTGCACACACAACCTGGTCCAGTGATCCAGCGGATTAGGAAGGCCGTTATGGACGAATTCCTTCCTGGGTGTCAGGGTGGAAACCTCGTGAGGAGAGAGGAGGTTTCACTCCCCCTGGCAGTCTGCTCCTCCTCCCAGCAGCCCCTCTGATCTGCCTGCATATGACAGCTGTGAGTCAGACTGGTTAAAAACACCAAATAGTTCCTTCCTTTCAACCACGGCCTTGCTGCCTTTACGATGTATCCAATCTGAAGTTTGACTGTTATTGATGATGGGGTGGGTGTCAGTGGTTAGAGCATTTCACTGCAGTTCAAGGGGTTGCAGGTCTCTGACTATGCCCCAACCTCTCCCCTTCTCCCATCTCTCGTCCTCTGGCACGGGGAAGTCTCTCTCCTCGTAGATTCTCTCTTAGTTTTGCACAGAGGCACTCTTCTGATACTTCTCCTCTCATCTCCTCTCCCTCCTCCAAGCCCCGGCCTCTCCCCCGGCCTCTCCCCCAGCCTCTCCCCAAGCCTCCCCGCAGCCTCCCCCCAGCCTCCCCCCAGCCTCTCCCCGCAGCCTCCCCCCAGCCTCTCCCCAAGCCTCCCCCCAGCCTCTATCAGCAGATTCATTAGTGAACGATTCCTTTGACCTGTTGACACATCTTTCTTCGTGCTGGCAGCTGTGATGGAGTCCCACCCAGCCCACCACGACACAACCACAACACACTGCATGCACTATGAAGGAGCATGCAGGGAGGCAGGCAGGTGTGCACACATACACACATACACACCTACACACATACACACATACACACAGTAGCACACAAAGGACACGGGGGAACATAAATGTTTTTTGTCTTCTCTTCTTACCTGAAAGTAGAGTACAGAGGTCTTCATGACTTCTGGAGATACAAGTTCTGTTGGAGCTCTGCTTGGATGTCCAGTACGTACACACACACACACACACACAGAGATTGGTCCCACTCAGCAGAGAGAGACACAAGTGTGGCTCGCCAGAGAGACAACACACAGCTCATACTGAACACCAGTCCTAGTTATACCCTGCCTGTTTGAGGTACACTGATTACTGATATCACACACATACAGACGCATGCACACACACATGCACACACACACAGACACCTTCACTGCAGGGTGTGTGCGGTCTCACCATGCAGAAGTTGGTCGCTGAATTAAACACAAGCATATGCTCATGCAGTCTTCCTATGATCTTGCACAGAAGACTTCACTAGACTGGGCTTCTGCATGCTACACTAGGCAGTATTACACCAGTGTTACGTGGCTAGCGATGCTTAGCTAGGTGGTGCGGTGCCACAATGTCTCTGCATTGGTCCGCGCTATAGCGGCATGCTAAGCTAGGCTTCTCCGGGCCTCCTACAGTCATTGGTGTGAGAGCCCATTTTCACAGTTCACACCCGACCTGCTAATGGCTGATCTTTCATTCACGCTCTCTGTTGATTGTGCAGGCAGGGGGTTGGCCAATCGTACAGTTTGCTAATGTACCGTATGTAGCGAGGATAATTGGTGAAGGCAATATGCATGCTAATGTTGTGTTAGCTATGGAGACTGCAGTCTCTAATGGGTGACTGGGAGAATGAGAGGCCTGTTTTGTGCAGGGTTTTTTCTCGACTGCATTGTTGTTGCATTGCAGTCTGTTTGGAGGGGGAGAAAGAGAGAGAGAAAGAGAGGGAGAGGAAGAGAGAGAGAAAGAGAGGGAGAGGAAGAGAGAGAGAGAGGGAGAGGAAGAGAGAAAGAGAGGGAGAGGAAGAGAGAGAGAAAGAGAGGGAGAGGAAGAGAGAGAGAAAGAGAGGGAGAGGAAGAGAGGGAGAGGAAGAGAGAGAGAAAGAGAGGGAGAGGAAGAGAGAGAGAAAGAGAGGGAGAGGAAGAGAGAGAGAAAGAGAGGGAGAGGAAGAGAGAGAGAAAGAGAGGGAGAGGAAGAGAGAAAGGATCCAGACATAATTGTGACAATCCAATTTTGTGTTGTTTACATGAGCTTATTACGATTTTTTCAATTATTTAAATGTTGCTTATTGACGAAGATCTTAATGTAAATGGTGTCCTAGGGCCAGGAGAAATAGCGCCAACGAAAGGACACATACATCACATTCTCTGTCTCAGTATTAATTAACAGAACTAAATACTGCTGCAAACTACTGTAGTTCCTAAGCGCAGTTGTCTTTTTAGCATCCAGCCGTGGCTAATACTGCTAATTAACAGCGGGAGTGGATCGGGTCAGCCTGTTTCGTGTCAGGGGGTCGCCCATGCGTGCTAATGCGCCCCGCGTCGCGTCAAGTTCTCCCACAGGTTCTCCGGAGCGCAATAGCGCGGTTCCTTCGAGGTTCCCCCGCTATCTGTCCCTGGCGACACCCCCCACCACCCTGTCAACGGCCGTCACAGGGAGGGAGAGCGTGGACGTGAGGCCTCAGTCCTCCAAGCTGCCCGTCACAGGGAGGGAGAGCGTGGACGTGAGGCCTCAGTCCTCCAAGCTGCCCGTCACAGGGAGGGAGAGCGTGGACGTGAGGCCTCAGTCCTCCAAGCTGCCCGGCCGTCACAGGGAGGGAGAGCGTGGACGTGAGGCCTCAGTCCTCCAAGCTGCCCCGGCCGTCACAGGAGGGAGAGCGTGGACGTGAGGCCTCAGTCCTCCAAGCTGCCCGTCACAGGGAGGGAGAGCGTGGACGTGAGGCCTCAGTCCTCCAAGCTGCCCGTCACAGGGAGGGAGAGCGTGGACGTGAGGCCTCAGTCCTCCAAGCTGCCCGTCACAGGGAGGGAGAGCGTGGACGTGAGGCCTCAGTCCTCCAAGCTGCCCGTCACAGGGAGGGAGAGCGTGGACGTGAGGCCTCAGTCCTCCAAGCTGCCCGTCACAGGGAGGGAGAGCGTGGACGTGAGGCCTCAGTCCTCCAAGCTGCCCGTCACAGGGAGGGAGAGCGTGGACGTGAGGCCTCAGTCCTCCAAGCTGCCCGTCACAGGGAGGGAGAGCGTGGACGTGAGGCCTCAGTCCTCCAAGCTGCCCGTCACAGGGAGGGAGAGCGTGGACGTGAGGCCTCAGTCCTCCAAGCTGCCCGTCACAGGGAGGGAGAGCGTGGACGTGAGGCCTCAGTCCTCCAAGCTGCCCGTCACAGGGAGGGAGAGCGTGGACGTGAGGCCTCAGTCCTCCAAGCTGCCCGTCACAGGGAGGGAGAGCGTGGACGTGAGGCCTCAGTCCTCCAAGCTGCCCGTCACAGGGAGGGAGAGCGTGGACGTGAGGCCTCAGTCCTCCAAGCTGCCCGGCCGTCACAGGGAGGGAGAGCGTGGACGTGAGGCCTCAGTCCTCCAAGCTGCCCGTCACAGGGAGGGAGAGCGTGGACGTGAGGCCTCAGTCCTCCAAGCTGCCCGGCCGTCACAGGGAGGGAGAGCGTGGACGTGAGGCCTCAGTCCTCCAAGCTGCCCGGCCGTCACAGGGAGGGAGAGCGTGGACGTGAGGCCTCAGTCCTCCAAGCTGCCCGGCCGTCACAGGGAGGGAGAGCGTGGACGTGAGGCCTCAGTCCTCCAAGCTGCCCGGCCGTCACAGGGAGGGAGAGCGTGGACGTGAGGCCTCAGTCCTCCAAGCTGCCCGGCCGTCACAGGGAGGGAGAGCGTGGACGTGAGGCCTCAGTCCTCCAAGCTGCCCGGGCCACAGAGCGGGCGCTGGAGAGGGGCCTGGGTGGCATCATTAATGGTTTTAATTGCGTGTCCCCTGAGGTGTGGGAGAGATCCGGTCGTAGTTAGCTGCAGGGGGGGGGGGGGGGGGGGGAGCGAGACATTGCGTGTGTCCTGCGCTTGTCTGATCTCATGTGGCTTCTGGCCTCTCCTTCAGAGAGATGCTGCCTCGCACCACTGCCTCTCCTCTGCCTCTCTCCGCCGCCTTGTGGAAGATCGTCGTCTCGGTCATCTTCCAGAAGGTCCTTTCGCCCCTGCAGGTGAGAGGGATTAAAGACAGGCAGCCAAACACCTGAGTGCTTCTGCTTTGACTTTGATGACTTCTCCAGTTAGCAGACGCTCCCATCCTGAACGCCGCCCAGGTGACACAAGCCCCTCCCCCTCACTCTTCTTTCTCTTTCTTGATCTCGTTCAGGTTTCTCCCCGTTTCCTGCCTCCATGTTTCACCTTTCCTCTCTTTGCACCATGAGTCACACCCAGCTCTTTAATGTCTCAACGAGACGGCTTAACCTCCTCCCCCTCCTTCTCCCCCTCCTCCGTCACCTCACAACTAAGAACACACAACAAACGTAGCATGGTGTTTTAACATGTTACTCATTTAGCAGTTGCTTTTATCTAAAGTGACAGACAGAGCATGTGGAGGGTACAGCAGGAGATCAAGGATCCCATCGACCCCTCAACCCCCCCCCCCTCCTTCATGCCCCCTCTGTCACCTCAGGACCCCCCACACTCACCTCACCCCAGGACCCCCCTCGCCCACCCCCCAACTTACCCCCACCCTGACACACCTTGCCCCCCCTACCTCCACCCACCCCCTCACAGTCACCGTGGTTACCTACGACCTGAATCTGTCTGATTGTTGATTGGTCCGTCCAGCAGGGGGCAGTAGTGCACTGCTAACAGCAGCACGGAGGGCTCAGCTCTCCAACAGCCAGACCTTATCTAGCGCGCACACACACACACACACACACGGATGCACACGCAAATAGACACAAGCGTGTGTCCAAATTGTACTGTATATAGTTTACATTTTGATATACATAATTATCTGTAGAATGGAAAAACCCTGAACAAATGTAATAATAATAACAAAGAGAAAAAGCCTCTGCATGTTTTGAAGGTAAATGAAAAAACGAATAAAGTAGGAAAATGACCTCAGTCTGTGTGGTCTGTTTGTTCGGATTCACATTTGTACAATTAACTAACAATTTACCTTCCAATGTCAGCGAGACACGATGACAAACATCAATAATTAGAGAGAAAAGAATGAACGATGTACTTGAGTTATAATGATGAGGTTAAAGGTTTAAGATAAACATTTAGATGTGATACCACATGAAAGCACAGAGGTAAGGAGATGTAAATATGAATAAAATATATATTAATATAGAATTTTCCTGTAATGGCTCATTTAAATCAGATCCTACAATCCCACACACACCTCAGTGACTCCAAATTCACATTTTCTCAGAATACCCAAGCTCCACATTTAATTCGTTTAATTGAAAGTTCAGATTAGATAGACTAAATGCATTTCCATCCATCTATTTTGGCTCCAGACTCCCTCAGCTCTCTCACATGTGGATGCAGTGTGCACACATCCACAGAGGGTTGTAAACATGGGGGAACACACACATATAACAAAATGCATTATCCTAAATAACCAATCCTAATAACAGCTCCTGAAACAGCCTTAGTGCTAGGCGAGGGCTAGCACTAAGGCTGCTGGATGGTCTGGGTAGTGTGTCCTGAGAAGGGGGCAGGAGGCTGTGTGGAGGGCAGAGGTGTGTCCAGCTAAGAGCAGGCCTGACACACTTTGTCTGTGTGACGTTTCCCCCCCGGGCCTGAAGCTAATTACGGCGTGACTCTGGTTTTATTTACTGTCAGCTCTGGGCCTCTGGGAATGTGTGGGTGTGTTGTGTACGGGTGTGGGTGAGCAGTGTGTGTGTGTGTGTGTGTGTATGTGCATGTGTGTATCTGTGCGTGTGTGTTTGTGATCTCAGCCTCCATGTCTGAGGCTCCTCAGTCCCACCAGTCTTGTCAGCTCTCTGCCATTTCAGCCCTGCCAGAGGCATCACCAGGACTGGCAGTAGGGCAGGAACACAGACAGGCAGACAGGAAGAGAGGCAGAGAGACAGACAAACAGGCAGACAGGCAGACAGGCAGACAGGCAAACAGGCAGACATGCAGGCATGACTGTGTTGGTGACATGACTGTGTTGGTGACATGACTGTGTTGGTCACATGGCTGTGTTGGTGACATGGCTGTGTTGGTCACATGGCTGTGTTGGTCACATGACTGTGTTGGTCACATGGCTGTGTTGGTCACATGGCTGTGTTGGTCACATGGCTGTGTTGGTCACATGACTGTGTTGGTCACATGACTGTGTTGGTCACATGGCTGTGTTGGTCACATGGCTGTGTTGGTCACATGGCTGTGTTGGTCACATGACTGTGTTGGTCACATGGCTGTGTTGGTCACATGACTGTGTTGGTCACATGACTGTGTTGGTCACATGGCTGTGTTGGTCACATGGCTGTGTTGGTCACATGACTGTGTTGGTCACATGGCTGTGTTGGTCACATGGCTGTGTTGGTCACATGGCTGTGTTGGTCACATGACTGTGTTGGTCACATGGCTGTGTTGGTCACATGGCTGTGTTGGTCACATGACTGTGTTGGTCACATGGCTGTGTTGGTCACATGACTGTGTTGGTCACATGACTGTGTTGGTCACATGGCTGTGTTGGTCACATGACTGTGTTGGTCACATGACTGTGTTGGTCACATGACTGTGTTGGTCACATGACTGTGTTGGTCACATGGCTGCCAAGGGGGACACACCTTACCGGCAGGGCTCGGGTGTGTGTGTTCTCCTGTGTGTGTGTGTTCCTCTGTGCTTTGATGTCTGTGTTGCTGTGTGTGTCTGTGTTGCTGTGTGTGTCTGTGTTGCTGTGTGTGTCTGTGTTGCTGTGTGTGTCTGTGTTGCTGTGTGTGTGCTATCCTGTGTGTGCCCTGGGTCACCACAGTCAATACGCCACAGGGATCTCACACAACAACACACAACAGCACAGGACACAGGATGTCTCCCCCTGAGAGTGGAGGCACAGGAGGATGGAGCAGAGAGGGAGGGAGGGAGAGAAGATGAACAGAGAGAAATGAAAAGAGAGAGCAATGGAGAGAGAGATGACGAGAGATGAACAGATATAGGAGAGCTAGAGAGCTGAAGATAGAGAGAGAATGAGAGAGGTATACAGTTGTAGACTCTAAGCTCTTATTATGTTTGCAACGGCACTTTGGCTGTTAAAAGGGGGGGGGGGCTGGGGGCGGGGCTGGGGGGCCTGGGGGCGGGGCTGGGCTGGGGGGCCTGGGGGCGGGGCTGGGCTGGGGGGCCTGGGGGCGGGGCTGGGCTGGGGGGCCTGGGGGCTGGGCTGGGGGGGCTGGGGGGCCTGGGGGCTGGGCTGGGGGGGCTGGGGGGCCTGGGGGCCCTCTGACCCAGAAAGCAAGGCGTGGTTCATACAGCTGTGGTTACCGTCGTGATTTCACACAGTGCAATTAAAGTACACGCTAAGAGGTGTGTAAGCGTGTGTGACAGTGTGTGTTTGTGTGAGTGTGTGTGTGAGAGAGAGTATGTGTGTGTGTGTTTGTGTGAGTGTGTGTGTGAGAGAGAGTATGTGTGTGTATGTGAGAGTGTGTGTGAGTGAGTGTGTGTGAGAGTGTGTGTGAGAGAAAGAGAGAGTCTGTGCGTTACAGTGTGTGTAGGGGCTTTGCCTACTTATTACTACCAAACAGTGAGTTGCAATCTGACAGCAGAGGGTTCTGGGTAATCTCCCATCATGCCTCATCAGGAACAGTGGGGGGGCCGGCAGCCAATCAGCTCACACCCTGACCCGGGTAGAAATTTACCATCATTAAACCACCAGAGAGAGTGATAAAGAGACAGAGACACAAAAAAGAGAGAGAGGGGGGAGAGAGGGTGGAGGGAGAGAGGGAGGAGGGAGAGAGGGTGGAGGGAGAGAGGGTGGAGGGAGAGAGGGAGGAGGGAGAGAGAGAGGAGGGAGAGAGAGAGGAGGGAGAGAGGGAGGAGGCAGAGGCTCTGTACTACAGTTATGTAGAGGAGAAGAACCCACACACATCATACACCTGCAGCACACACACACACATGCACACACACACATCATACACCTGCAGCACACACACACACGTGCACACACACGCACACACATCATACACCTGCAGCACACACACGTGCACACACACACACACACATGCACACACACACACATCATACACCTGCAGCACACACACGTGAACACACACAAATACACACATTATACACCTATGGCACTCACACACACACATTATACACCTGCAGCATTCATGTACACACACACACACACACACACAGAGTAACACATACATGTGCTGGCTCGCACCACTAACATGGAATGTGAAAATAGCTGTGGATCTCACCTGGCCTCCCACCTGGCAGGAGATGAGAGACAGGAGCACAGGAAGAGAGGAAGGAGAACAGAGACCCAGGAGGAGGGCTGGGAGACCCAGGAGGAGGGCTGGGAGACCCAGGCGGAGAGGGACATATGCAGGGCAGCACTTATGTTGAAGAGGGGGGGTCACTTCCTACTCCCCCCATCCATCTTCCCTCCCTCCATCCCCCCACCACACACACTCGCCCAACCTCCACGTAAAAGGCCTTCACAGATGCTCTCTCCTAGTGAGGAGCAGAGAAGAGAGTCTTTGCATGAGTGACCCAGTTGGGCTTGTGCCAGTTCTGCAAGAGCCTGCAGCCAAACAGCAGACCTGGAGAGACACACACACGCACACACACACACACACGCGCACGCACGCACGCACACACACACACACACACCGCACACCATCTGGTCCCGTGCCTTTTAATAAGTGGAACAAGGCATAAGATGCAGGCAGCATGGTGCTCAGTTTCCCATCAGTCTGTACAGACTACAGCCTATAGACTACAGACTACAGACTATAGACTACAGACCATAGACTACAGACTTTAAAATTACAGGCGATGAACTACAGGCGGTAATTTACAGACTTAGACTACATCCCATAGACTACAGTAGAGCAGTCAAAGCATTCGACTATACGGGGGGAAAAAATGATTTTCTAAGGACCCCTCTGTAGATACACACCTCCAACTTGCTCCTAAATATGACTTCCCCCAGTGTGACATCTTGTTACTCCCTCTCCTTCTCCTCCCTTTCTGTCTCCTCTTTACTTCCTCTCTCCATTTCTCCCTCACTTCCATCTATCTCTCTCATCCTCTCCCCCTCATCCTCTCATCCTCCCTCCAACTCCCCCATCCTCCCTCCCTCCCTCCCCTCTCCCCTCTCCCCTGCTGTGGACAGGACTCAGGCGAACCTTTGATCCAGGCATCTGCGTCTTGCAGGAATGTGTGTGTTCTCTGATGTAGCTCCAGGAGCTAATGGAATGTGAAAGAGACAGACGGGAACCTCGGCTGAAACACACTGCGGATGCGCATGTGTGTGTGTGTGTGGGGGGGGGGGGTGGAGGGTTAGATGTGTGTGTGCGCCTGTGTGTGTGTCTGGAGGGAGGGGGGGGGGGTTGGTGTGTGTGTACCAGAGTGGAGATTACCCCAAAAATTCATCTACATCTACTGTCTCCATCTTTTGCCCCTTGACTCCCAGAGGGTTGGAGGTGGGGTGGAGGGGTGGAGGTAGGGGTGGAGGGATGGAGGGGTGGAGGGGTGGAGGTAGGGGTGGAGGGGTGGAGGTAGGGGTGTACAGAGATGGGGAGGAAGAGGTGGCAGAAGGACACACATATTTCACTCAAATAGAAGTACAGATACTCATGTTTAAATAGACTTATTAAAGTTCAACTTCAACAGTTGAAGTACTGACTACACTTTTTCACTCAAAGAAGTGTGGACTTTGACATATACTTACGTAAACAGGACTACAACATGTTTTAGTGTTTAGTTTTTCAATCTTTTTTTCTTCCAACCTTTCAAACTGTATTTTAGATTATTTTCTTTCAATCTTTCAAAACTTTTTTTCCACACAAGTGAAAGGAGAGGAGAACAGAGAAGCCCAAACAGAGTAGAGTAAAGCAGAGTACAGTAGAGTACAGTAGAGTAAAGTCCTCATCAAGACCTTTGTTTTTGAAATGTAGTATATAAAAATAGAGAATAATGGAAAAAGTAGAAAGTACAGATATTTGTTTAAAAAATGTAAGGTGTGAAAGTAAAAAGTTGTCAGAAAAATAAATAGTCCAGTAAAGTACTGATAC
>NC_085027.1:965523-973023 GCF_963692335.1 Osmerus eperlanus
GGAGGATCGCCTCTCCAGGGCCTTTTTGAAGCCTACACACACACACACACACACACTCTGAGAAACAAAACACTCGAACCACGCACAGTTGTAATTTGCTGTGATCAAACAGGGCTGTGAAGTCTTAATTAAGGATCCTCATACAGGCTTGATTAAAAGGATAGAATGAAAGGAGATCTTCATGAAAGGAATGATTTCCTCATCAGTTAAGAGAGGAGAGAAGGACGAGAGGAGGTAGAAAGCTAGTGTGTTTGTGTGTGTATGTGTAGATGTGTTTGTGTGTAGATGTGTTTGTGTGTAGATGTGTTTGTGTGTAGATGTGTTTGTGTGCGTGTATGTTTTGGAGGTGGGGAGTAGTAGAGTGACATCAGTACTACCAGGAAGAAGAGTTTTGAAGAGAGAAGAAAGTTAATAACCCCATAATGAGCCAAACTTGTGTTTGATGAATGGCTGTGACTTGGTGACCACATATCCACTACTGGTCTCACACTGTGGCTGCAGTGTCAGTTGTACCGAGACCTCCTGTTTGTATGAGTGTGGGTGTGTAAGTGTGTATGTAGGTAAGTGTGTTTGTGTGTGTGTGCGTGTATGTGTGGGACATGGAGACAGGGCAGGTGCAGCGAGTCACCTCACTTGGTTTTTGGGTCAGGATTTCTGCAACGGATATGAAAACAACAAACAAACCCTTGACATTACCATTGACAGGATAACTCTCCCCCTATCTCTCTCTCCCCCTCTCCCTCTCTCTCCCCCCCTCTCTCTCCCCCTCTCCCTCTTTCTCTCCCCCTCAACAAAACAACGACCCTGGCGCTCAGCTCAAGCTTTGACTGGCAATAAAAATCAGGAACGTTACCTTTACAGGCACCCAAAAAAATGGGCAGTTTTACATTTAAACACGAATGGCTTTGATGAAATCGTTCAAACGGACACAAGCGATGGTCCAGGTGAAGCCTTCTGACATATTTAGCTACGAAGAAGCTAGCAGGGTTCTCTGCAAACTTTGCTCAGAGTACTGAGGTTTGCACTCAGACAGATTTCTATTTTCTCAGTGCGGAAAATCTTTTGAGGGAACATTGCTCCAGACCCTGGCCCAGGCCCCAAGCAGAGCTCCCTGTATGGGGAAGCAAACTATAAGAACATGAAGATTTGCCTTCTGTCAGCATTTGGACACAAACTGTGTTGACACGAAACAGATGAACATAAGCTGGAGAGAATAGATGTGCTCCAAGCAAAACCTTCTGTAAATATTCTCCTCACACTCACACACAACCCCCGCTCCTTCCCCAGACACACAACCCCCCCTCCTTCCCCAGACACACACACACCGTCTTGGTCAACTCTCCCAGAAGGCACGATCACACTCATGCAGATAATTTCTTGTCTCAGAGAGCCAGTTGTCCCTGACCCTGCGGTCCTCCAGGAGAGGCAGCTGGACAGGGTCCCCTCGGCCGCCTCGGCCGCTCTGCCCCTGGGGAGCCGAGAGGAGGAGAGCCACTCTCTTCCCTGGAGGACCACCACCTGAGCTCCTCCACAGCAGGGGGGGCCGGGGGGGGGGGGTTGTCCTTCAGATGGCAGAGAGGTTCTCTGTGTGTGTGTTTTGTAAGTGTGATTGTGAGAGGGGGGGGGGGGAGAACAGAGCAGACTAAAACTGAGTAGATTAAAGCAGAGCACAATAGAGTACAGCAGATTATAGTACAGTCCTCATCAAGTATTCATCAATGATGTAAAACTTTTTTGGCGATTTGTTTTTCAAAAATAATTTTTTCAACGTTTCTAAATATTTATTTCTAAAAATACTTTTCAACCTTTCAAAACTTTTTTGAAACTTTTTTTTCAAAAAATGTTTTCATCCTTTTGAAAGAAATTGAAGCTGCAATTGAAGTTTAGATTTTTAGATTCGATTCTTAGATTAAATTTAAGGAGTGAAAGTAAAAAGATTGTGCGAGGAGAACAGAGAAGTCTGCTTGTCAGATTTAGCAGGGGGTGCATTTCTTGGCACGACACACCAGACCTGTCCTGAAATGCACCCCCCCATGTCATTTTTGTTCTGTGTATCCCAGCATCAAATGATTCTTACTGTACATTGAGGGGACTAGTATGAGTAACCAGAGTTTCATGCATGTGGAACTTTCCTAGTCAGTTAGAGTTAGCTGGGGGTGCATTTCTTTTCGAAAGTTTCGAAAAACATATTCGAAAAATTCGTTTTTAAAAAGAGGTTTTGAAAGATTGAACAAATATATATTTTTAAAGTTTCGAAAAAAATTCAAAAGATTTAAACGATTGAAAAATGTTTCGAAAAAGTTTTCGAAAAACAGGTTTTGAAAGGTAGAAAAAATATATCGGGTTTCAAAACCTGTTTTTTTTGTTTTTGTTTCAAAACTATATGCTATACAACTATATTGTATCAGTGTAGTTGAGATTAGGTCATTTTGTGCCGTTCCTGGTATATAAATACTGAATGTTCCTTGATTCTGACCAATGAAACACTGCAAGAACTCATCCTTGATCTTCTGCTTTATTTCCTATAGGCACTATTTATATGTCGCTACTTAAAGACTATAAATGTAAAATGTGGATGGGAGACTGTGGACAGATATTGTGGCTACATGTACTGGTTAAGGACTGTAAAGTAACCAAAACATCCAGTATGTGTGTGTATGTGTTGAGTCTTCTGAACACCCTCGTTCCTCCTCTAGCAGGAAGAGGACGACACAAGACTCACGCAGACGAAAGCGTTGACTAAAGTAAGTGCCCATAAATATTTCATGTTGAAATGGGAGATGTTAACATTTTTCGATTTCCTTGGCGGATTGACATCAAATATTAAACGTCGAGAGAGCTTTTGTTTTACCACAAAAGTGAGAAAAGGTAAACACGAAATTAATAACATCTTTTTTTCTTTCTTCTTGACAGAAAGATGGAGAATTCTCTTTGTAGTTGCTGAGGCGCGTTGATCTCGTTTGGTTTCGTTTTTCAAGTCCCACAAGCAGACATGAAAGACGAGGTCTGCAGAGTGAGGGGTCCACATGACTTTATACATGTTGCAGGTCCAGAAGTCCATAAGTCCCACTCCTCAGGACTACAGAGGGGAGACCAGGGTTCCACTCCTCAGGACTACAGAGGGGAGACCAGGGTTCCACTCCTCAGGACTACAGAGGGAGAACCAGGGTTCCACTCCTCAGGACTACAGAGGGAGAACCAGGGTTCCACTCCTCAGGACTACAGAGGGAGAACCAGGGTTCCACTCCTCAGGACTACAGAGAAAGAACCAGGGTTCCACTCCTCAGGACTACAGAGAAAGAACCAGGGTTCCACTCCTCAGGACTACAGAGGGGGAACCAGGGTTGCGGGGAGCAGTGATGACTGGAAAAGGTTCTCCACGGAAGATCTCAACTTTTACAACCATGAAAGAATTTGTTCATGCTCCGGTTCCGAAGCATTTTTTGCAAAGACTAGTAAGGGTGGGGGGGGGACAGCACTGTCCCCCACGACCCCTCTCCCACCACCCCCCCTCTCTCCCCACCCCTATCCCTACTCAAGTGGCTGAGCGGTTAGGGAGTCAGGCTAGTAATCTGAAGGTTACCGGTTTGATTCCCGGCCATGCAAAATGACATTGTGTCCTTGGGCAAGGCACTTCACCCTACTTGCCTCGGGGGGAATGTCCCTGTACTTACTGTAAGTCGCTCTGGATAAGAGCGTCTGCTAAATGACTAAATGTGTTACTACTACTATCCACACTACCCTCCCCTACCCTCCCCTCCCCCCCACCCCCTCTAACCCTCTACTTCCCCTCTCTCCCCACCCCTATCCCTACTACACTACCCTCCCATCCCCTCCCCCCCACCCCTCTAACCCTCTACTTCCCCTCTCTCTCCAGCATTACCAGCTCCTGAGGGGGAGAGGAGAGAGGGGGAAGGCCTGCCCGTTCTACTCCATCACGCGATGGTGTTCCTGTTGTCCACGGCAACCGGGCAGACCCCCTGGTGAGCCCCGGAGGAGAGGATCCAGAGACTCATGAAATAATAAACCAACATGGCTGTGTGGGGCTGTGTGGAGAGTGAGGGGCTGTGTGGAGAGTGAGGGGCTGCAGGGGGCTGCAGGGGGCTGTGAGGGGCTGCAGGGGGCTGTGAGGGGCTGCAGGGGGCTGTGAGGGGCTGCAGGGGGCTGCGAGGGGCTGCAGGGGGCTGTGAGGGGCTGCAGGGGGCTGCGAGGGGCTGCAGGGGGCTGTGAGGGGCTGCAGGGGGCTGTGAGGGGCTGCAGGGGGCTGCAGGGGGCTGTGAGGGGCTGCAGGGGGCTGTGAGGGGCTGCGTGGGGCTGTGAGGGGCTGTGTGGGAAGTGGCTTTTTGCTGGACAACACCAACAACCCACACGATAACCACTGCAGAACACTGAACCAACTGGACCGTTGGAAGAAAGATCAAACACATTCAAGAAGTTGTAAATACTTATAAATACTTCTTTATTAAAAAGACAAAAAACAACCTATTACGAATAGAAAATGACAAGTCTGTACACAGCTGGTGAGAATCAATCGTTCCGAGTCTCGATGATTCTTCCTGTTGGGCTCTGGTCGAGCGGCCCAAACTTCTGAGGAGGCCAAAGCTGCAGGAAGAGAGAAGAGCTGAGCGAGAGAGGAGCCACAAGGACCAGACGACCAGACCTGGGCTACACAACGTGTTCATCATTACTGACTCCCAATCCAGGAAGCCCTCGCTAGCGCCGCGCTGACCCTCGCTAGCGCCGCGCTGACCCTCGCTAGAGCGGCGCTGACCCTCGCTAGAGCGGCGCTGACCCTCGCTAGCGCCGCGCTGACCCTCGCTAGCGCCGCGCTGACCCTCGCTAGAGCGGCGCTGACCCTCGCTTGAGCGGCGCTGACCCTCGCTAGCGCCGCGCTGACCCTCGCTAGCGCCGCGCTGACCCTCGCTAGAGCGGCGCTGACCCTCGCTAGAGCGGCGCTGACCCTCGCTAGAGTGGCGCTGACCCCCGCTAGAGCGGCGCTGACCCTCGCTAGCGCGGCGCTGACCCTCACTAGCGCCGCGCTGACCACGTGAACCGCTTCAGAAAAGCATCTCGTTATTCCGTCGGCCCTACTCATTGGGCCTCTGTTGCCGTTGAACTGGCCAATCAGAGGGGCAGATGGCCAGATGACCCGTTTACAGGGTCACGGTCGTTATGACATCCGATGCCGTTACAACCGTGGTGAGTTGGAAGCAGGACGATGAGGTGAGAGAAGGGCGATCAGAGACGATCGCTTTTAACTCCCAACTCAATCACCACTCCTATAAATGCTACTCTTGGAAATGGATTATAGTCATAGAAAAACAATATTATAATAAAAAGAAAATTATATGCAGCATTTTCAAATCCGGTCCTTCCTTTTCTGCACGTCTCTCTCTGTCTGTCTCTCTGTCTGTCTCTCTGTCTGTCTCTCTGTCTGTCTCTCTGTCTGTCTCTCTCTCTGTCTCTCTCTGTCTCTCTCTGTCTCTCTCTCTCTCTCTCTGTCTCTCTCTCTGTCTCTCTCTCTGTCTCTCTCTCTCTCTGTCTCTCTCTCTGTCTCTCTCTCTGTCTCTCTCTCTGTCTCTCTCTCTGTCTCTCTCTGTCTCTCTCTGTCTCTCTCTGTCTCTCTCTCTCTGTCTCTCTCTGTCTCTCTCTGTCTCTCTCTGTCTCTCTCTCTCTGTCTCTCTCTGTCTCTCTCTCTCTGTCTCTCTCTGTCTCTCTCTCTCTGTCTCTCTCTGTCTCTCTCTCTGTGTCTCTCTCCTACCTTTCCTGTCACACTTCACTCACAAAGGGTCCAGAAAAGCCCTAGAAAAAAGAGGCGTAGGCGTGGCAGGGGGTGGGGTACCTTGAGGCAGACACGCCCCCGGATCAGGGCGTAGGGAATTGGACCGTAGCTCCTGGAGTCTGTAGAGTTCCTGAGGTTATCTCCCTCCAGCCACATGTGACCTTTAGGAACCTGGACACACACATACATGATTCCTTTCCACCCTAAAAACCTTACAGCACACACACACACACACAGATAAGGCAGGTCCTGTGATCTCCTACTTCTGTCACACACACACACACGGCAGCAGTGACACCAAACGAACCAGGAAAGAAAATAGCATTTTTGTGCATAAAAAAAACCTTTCCCCACCCAATAACACTGCACACAAAAGTTACACACACACACACACACACACACACACACACACACACACACACAAGGGGTCAGGGGTAACACGAGGGGTCACAAGGATTTGAAGGGACTTCAAACGGGTCATTAGTCTGCTGGTTGAGAATTGTTTTATCCAGAGAGACTAGCCTGTCTTTAATCCAGAGACTAGCATGCCTCTAACGCAGAGAGACTAGCCTGCCTCTAACCCAGAGACCAGCCTGCCTCTAACCCAGAGACCAGCCTTCCTCTAACCCAGAGAGGCCAGCCTGCCTCTAGATAGAGGATAGAGTGTGAGAGTGGGGAGAGAGGGAGGGGGGGAATAGAGAGTGAGGAGGGAGAGAGAGGAGAGAGGGATGCTATATAGAGAGAGAGTCAAGAGGGAGGGTATATAGTTAAGGGGAGAGAGAGTGAGGGGGAGGGAGGGAGGCCTGAGACAGGGCCAGCAGGAGTCCAGGGGTCTGGGGCTGACAGGGGAGGTCATTGGAGCAGATGCTGATCTGCACTGACACCAATTATGATTAATCTCATCACTGCAGGAGAGTGGGCTTGTCAAGGCCCTAATTAAGTGTGCTGTCCCTTATATGCGCAGACAGGATCAACAACACATTATATTGTCATAATGGGCATCACAAGCCACGGGTCTATTTTTGTGTTGCCTAACTTTTTAACGGCTGAAGTCTTGGGCCAGGACAGGAGGCAGAGGGGACGAGGCAGGGCAGGAGGCAGAGGGGACGAGGCAGGGCAGGAGGCAGAGGGGACGAGGCAGGGCAGGAGGCAGAGGGGACGAGGCAGGGCAGGAGGCAGAGGGGACGAGGCAGGGCAGGAGGCAAAGGGGACGAGGCAGGGCAGGAGGCAGAGGGGACAAGGCAGGGCAGCTGGGGCGGGGGGGCAAGCTGGGGGGGAGGCAAGCCTGACTGGAGAGGAGGAGGAGGGGAAACTGACTACCACCTCACCTCTGGAGGCGAGGGGAGGAGAGGAGGGGGGAGGGAGTCATCAGCATATGGCAGCACGGAGGATTCCCACCATTACATTTATTCATTTAGCAGACGCTTTTATCCAAAGCGACTTCCAAGAGAGAGCTTTACAAAGTGCATAGGTCACTGATCATAACAACAAGATAGCCACAAAACATCGCGAGTAGCCAAAACATGAAGCACACATTGTGAACAACCAAAGTAAGTGCCAAAGGGAAGAACCATAAGAGCATGTAGTTAAACAAGTTACAATTAAACAACATGAACCGCTATAAGTGCAAGTGTACCTGTGGAAAAAGCAAGCAAAATAAAAAATAAAAATTTAAATCAGTTACCACTAACCACAAGAGCAACAAGTCTCTAAGCAAG
>NC_085027.1:975523-1023023 GCF_963692335.1 Osmerus eperlanus
GTGTGTGTGTGTGTAACATAACTGTGTGTGTAACATAACTGTGTGTGTGTGTGTGTGTGTGTAACATAACTGTGTGTGTGTGTGTGTAACATAACTGTGTGTGTGTGTGTGTAACATAACTGTGTGTGTGTGTGTGTGTGTGTGTAACATAACTGTGTGTGTGTGTGTGTAACATAACTGTGTGTGTGTGTGTGTGTGTGTGTGTAACATAACTGTGTGTGTGTGTGTAACATAACTGTGTGTGTGTGTGTGTAACATAACTGTGTGTGTGTGTGTAACATAACTGTGTGTGTGTGTGTGTGTGTGTGTGTGTGTGTAACATAACTGTGTGTGTATACCCTCCACACAGCCCTCTCCAAGCAGACAGGTGAGAGCACACCAGCAGAACCATGAGGACTGTTTTGTTGTCTAGGGTTAACGGTCCTTCATTGACACAGTGTCTGTTTACCAGCAGAGCCTAAACGCGTGGACAAAACACACCACACACATGTACACACAAACACACACACTAATGTGCACACACACACACACACACACACACACACATGCACACACACCCTTGGCACATCACACCCATGCACGTGCACACGCACACACAAGGATTACTGGTCCACCCACCCATCAGCCAGTCCATTCAGCTGGCACTAACTTTAACAGGCTTCAGAGAGATTGCAGGAGAAGAGAAGGAGAGCAGAAGAGGGGAGGGGAAGGGAGAGCAGTTGGAGAGAGAGGAGAAGAAAGAGGAGGAGAAAGGAGATGAGAGAGGAGGGAGAGAGAGGAGGGAGAGAGAGAAAGAGTAGGAGGAGAGGAAGAGGAGGTGGAGTAGAAGAGGGGGAGGAGAGAAGAGAGGCGAGGGAGAGAGCAGTAATAGTAAAGCAACAACAATAGTTTCCCCATCAGAACCCCCTGCTAGCTCGCTAGCTTGATCACTGTTCTGAGGAGATAGCTGCTGTCAGAAGCTGATATTTGGACCAATGACTGGAAACAGATATGAGCAGTGTGAGGTGTAAACAGCTCCAGTGCTCCAGACATCAGGGGGCGGAGGAATAAGGCCACGCATCAACACACCAGCGGATAGCTTCCGCACAGAAACCAAACTTTCCTGTGTTTGTTGTAGGACTTAAAGGAGTGAACTCAGATTATTTCGAAAGTTACTGCCTCTCTCAGTCTGCCTCTCTCAGTCTGCCTCTCTCAGTCTGGCTCAGTCAGTCTGGCTCAGTCAGTCTGGCTCTGTCAGTCTGCCTCAGTCAGTCTGCCTCAGTCAGTCTGCCTCAGTCAGTCTGCCTCAGTCAGTCTGCCTCTGTCAGTCTGCCTCAGTCAGTCTGCCTCAGTCAGTCTGCCTCTGTCAGTCTGTCTCTGTCAGTCTGCCTCAGTCAGTCTTCCTTTGTCAGTCAGTCTGTCTCTGTCAGTCTGTCTCTAACAGTTAAACTGGTAACAGCAGGTGCTGTACTTACATAAGTGTGTGTCTTGAAGATGTCTGAGGGTCCACTCGTACAGACCTTGTCCCCCTCCAAGCCGATGACCCGTTTACAGATGTTCATGTGGGGGTCGAACGGGCTCTTGGCGATGATGATGTCTCCCCTGAGGAGGGATTAGGAGAGGAGGCTGTCTCTCTAGGTCAGGGTTAGGCTGGGGTTAGGGTGAGATTACAGGTTAGTGTGAGATTTGAGGTCAGGGTTAGGCTGGGGTTAGGGTGATATTAGAGGTTAGTGTGAGATTTGAGGTCAGGGTTAGGCTGGGGTTAGGGTGAGATTACAGGTTAGTGTGAGATTTGAGGTCAGGGTTAGAATGGGGTTAGGGTGAGATTACAGGTTAGTGTGAGATTTGAGGTCAGGGTTAGAATGGGGTTAGGGTGAGATTAGAGGTTAGGGTGAGATTTGAGGTCAGGGTTAGGCTGGGGTTAGGGTGAGATTAGAGGTTAGTGTGAGATTTGAGGTCAGGGTTAGGCTGGGGTTAGGGTGAGATTACAGGTTAGTGTGAGATTTGAGGTCAGGGTTAGAATGGGGTTAGGGTGAGATTAGAGGTTAGGGTGAGATTTGAGGTCAGGGTTAGGCTGGGGTTAGGGTGAGATTAGAGGTTAGTGTGAGATTTGAGGTCAGGGTTAGGCTGGGGTTAGGGTGAGATTAGAGGTTAGGGTGAGATTTGAGGTCAGGGTTAGGATGGGGTTAGGGTGAGATTAGAGGTTAGGGTGAGATTTGAGGTCAGGGTTAGGCTGGGGTTAGGGTGAGATTAGAGGTTAGTGTGAGATTTGAGGTCAGGGTTAGGCTGTGGTTAGGGTGAGATTACAGGTTAGTGTGAGATTTGAGGTCAGGGTTAGGCTGGGGTTAGGGTGAGATTAGAGGTTAGGGTGAGATTTTAGGTCAGGGTTAGGTTGGGGTTAGATAAAAGGGTAGGGTTAGAGAGAGGATAAACTGAAGAGTGGTGGAGAGGGAGAAGAGAGAGAGGAGAGAGAGAGAGGGAGAAGAGAGAGATGGAGGAGAGAGAGAGAGAAAGAGGGAGGAGAGAGAGCAGAGAAAAAAGGGAGGAGAGAGGGAGGAAAGAGGGGAGAGGAGAGAGGAAGGAGAGAGGGAGGAGAGTGTGCTTACTTCTGGATCCTATAGAGATGTCGACTGACTCTCTCTGAGAAGACCACGTCATGGTTCACTATGGTGGGCTCCATGGAGGGACCTGAGCACTGGGAGAGAGGGGGAAGAGAGGGAGGAGAGAGGGGGAGATCATGTGAGACGTGTGGAGCAGGGACAGGAGAGAGAGAGCGGGAGGAAGAGAGGAGAGAGAGCAGGAGGAAGAGAGGAGAGAGAGAGAGCAGGAGAAGGAGGAAGAGAGGAGAGAGAGCAGGAGGAAGAGAGGAGAGAGAGAGAGCAGGAGAAGGAGGAAGAGAGGAGAGAGAGAGAGCAGGAGGAAGAGAGGAGAGAGAGAGAGCAGGAGGAAGAGAGGAGAGAGAGAGAGCAGGAGGAAGAGAGGAGAGAGAGAGAGCAGGAGAAGGGGTCCGTACCGACACAAACTCTCCCAGGTACTCGAAGGCACAGTGAGCGATGCAGCCATACTGCAGCGTGTATCCTAGGAAACCAAGCGTCTTCCCCAGCGCCCGACCAAACATCTCCACCTACACACACCCACACGAAAACAAACACACACACACAGTAATGAGTGCAGGTAGGCCACAGGCCTGTCTGCTCTGTAAACACACTGACTTCCACATCAGTACTTCTACAGGACAGGTCAGCACTACATGTACAGCAGGGGATTCTCTCCACACCCGGCACCACACACACAGGGGTGTGTGTGTGTGAGGTGTGCGTGTGAGGTGTGTGTGTGAGGTGTGCATGTGAGGTGTGCGTGTGAGGTGTGTGTGTGAGGTGTGCATGTGAGGTGTGCGTGTGAGGTGTGCGTGTGAGGTGTGCGTGTGAGGTGTGTGTGTGAGGTGTGTGTGTGAGTTGTGCATGTGAGGTGTGCGTGTGAGGTGTGTGTGTGAGGTGTGCATGTGAGGTGTGTGTGTGAGTTGTGCATGTGAGGTGTGAATGTGAGGTGTGCATGTGAGGTGTGCATGTGAATTGTGCATGTGAGTTGTGCATGTGAGGTGTGCGTGTGAGGTGTGCGTGTGAGGTGTGTGTGTGAGTTGTGCATGTGAGGTGTGCGTGTGAGGTGTGTGTGTGAGGTGTGCATGTGAGGTGTGTGTGTGAGTTGTGCATGTGAGGTGTGAATGTGAGGTGTGCATGTGAGGTGTGTGTGTGAGTTGTGCATGTGAGGTGTGTGTGTGAGTTGTGCATGTGAGTTGTGCATGTGAGTTGTGCATGTGAGGTGTGCGTGTGAGGTGTGCGTGTGAGGTGTGTGTGTGAGGTGTGTGTGTGAGTTGTGCATGTGAGGTGTGCGTGTGAGGTGTGTGTGTGAGGTGTGCATGTGAGGTGTGTGTGTGAGTTGTGCATGTGAGGTGTGCATGTGAGGTGTGCATGTGAGGTGTGCATGTGAGGTGTGTGTGTGAGTTGTGCATGTGAGGTGTGCGTGTGAGGTGTGTGTGTGAGTTGTGCATGTGAGGTGTGCATGTGAGGTGTGCATGTGAGGTGTGCATGTGAGGTGTGTGTGGTGTAACAGCGCCCCCCCTCCTCCCCTCCCCTCCCTGGTGTTTCATTCTCAGGGGCGACGTGAGCAGTTGACACTCCCAGCACCAGGCTGACCTTTGACCCTGCGAGAGATGGCCCAATCGTCACCTCGCACACAGGTAAACTCTTCCTGTTTGGGGGACTGGCGTCCGCGTCCCACCCTGACCTGCCTCTACCATGGTTACCAAGCAGCCCCACTGCGATGGAAACGGCTGCCAGGGGCCTGTGTTGACCACCACCTCACACCCGTCCACACACACAGATTACAGAGTATCATCTGAACAAACATCTCAGGACCACTCAGTGTGTTGACTTTTACTCCAAGCTGCAGGAGGGAGAGAGAACGTCCATCTAGACACACTCTGTCAACACACACACACACACACACACACGTTTGCACACACACTTGCACACACAAACACCAAATAATGAAAGTAGGGTAGGTGGTTGTGATTGAATGTTCTGCTGCTCCTCCTGATCTGATCTGGACCACATTACAGCTTCTCTCTTCACTCTCTCTCCCCCATCCTCCTATCTCCCACTGCTCCTCCCCCCTCTGTCTCTCTAGCCATCCTTCCCCCCTCCATCTCTCCATCCACCCCCCCCCCCCCGTCCCCACTCCCTTTCTCCTTCCCTCCCCCCTCCATCCCTATCTCCATGACTACCATCTCACCCTAGTATTATTAACCAAACCCAGCAGAGTGGAAACCAAAGACCCAAATCCTCCCAGCTCTGGGAATGACTTTCCAAAGATGGACAGGGATTAGCCCCCCCCCTCCCCCAGACCAGGTGTCAGGTGGCTCTCCATTTCCTGCCAAAGGTGTTACCCCTAATCCCCCCCCTCCCACTGCACCTCCCCCAGATCTCAGCACCTTCCATCCTCCATCCCCTCTGCTGTTCCTTCACCTCCCTCATCTCTTCACCTCCACCCCCGCCCTCAACTCCACCCTCGCCCTCACCTCCACCCCCGCCCTCACCTCCACCCCCGCCCTCAACTCCACCCTCGCCCTCACCTCCACCCCCGCCCTCACCTCCACCCTCGCCCTCACCTCCACCCCCGCCCTCACCTCCACCCCCGCCCTCACCTCCACCCCCCCCCTCACCTCCACCCTCGCCCTCACCTCCACCCCCGCCCCTCACCTCCACCCCCCCCTCACCTCCACCCCCCCCCTCACCTCCACCCTCGCCCTCACATCCACCGCCGCCCTCACCTCCACCCCCGCCCTCACCTCCACCCCCCCCCCTCACCTCCACCCTCGCCCTCACCTCCACCCCCCCCCCCTCACCTCCACCCTCGCCCTCACATCCACCCCCTCACCTCCACCCCCGCCCTCACCTCCACCCTCGCCCTCACCCCCGCCTTCACCTCCACCGCCCGCCCTCACCTCCACCCCCGCCTTCACCCCCGCCTTCACCTCCACCGCCCGCCCTCTGCTCCAGTGATGATCTGTACATCCCGGCCCCGGTCACATGACACCCCCCCGTCACACCCTCCACCCTCCCGCCCGTGTGCCTGCCGCCCCTCCTGCCTGGGACAGTCCTCCTGGGGGGGGATTAGGAGCTTTGCATAATAACATCATACGGCCACTGTCTGATATCTAGAGGAAGTCCATATGTAGCCGCCTGGTTTACCATGGCACCCTCTGTCACCAAGAGTGTGTGTACATGCAAACAGATGCATGCCTCTTTGTCTGTGTGTGTGAGAGAGAGCGCGAGAGACACAAGTGTGTGTGTGTGTGTGTGTGTATGTATGTGTTCATTCAGAACCCATTTGGGACTCAGAATAAGACATTTCCACAGAGACGTCTGATTGGATCTCTATTACCCCGAAATCCCCCTGCGAGGGCAGCACCAGCCCTGACACCCCTGACAGGGGGGCAGGGGGACAGGGGGACAGGGGGGTGTTAATTGAATGCTGTATTACAGCTGGAAATTAACTCAAAGTCTTTCCCTTAATCTGGGATTACACGGCAAACATGTTCATGAGAGAACAAAAACCTGTCCTGACCCTCTCAACAGACCTTCTGGGGTCCTGGGGGGGCAGGGGGGCCAACAGAGCCCCTTGTGTGCTTTAACTCTGTGATCCTCTTACTGGAGGATCCCAGTCCCTCCCTCACACTGAGAAGCACCGCGCTGCAGGACAGCCCACCGCAAGGGAGACGAGAGAGAAGAGCAAAAACTGATATTGCGCCCGAATACTTCTATTAAAAATATATATTTAGAAGTGAGAAGAAAATACTAACAGTATGTTGCAGTCTGAGTTGATGTGTTGATCCTCCAGCGCCGTGGTAACCCTGACGGACGCACGCTGCCGACTAGGACCAGAAGAAGAAGCGAGACGCAGATCCGGGAGTGAGCGCTGGGGTCCCCTGAGGTGTGGCTGTAACACACCTGCTGTATAACACAGCGCCCAATCAGCCTCTGTCTCAACACAGCGCCCAATCAGCCTCTGTCTCAACACAGCGCCCAATCAGCCTCTGTCTCAACACAGCGCCCAATCAGCCTCTGTCTCAACACAGCGCCCAATCAGCCTCTGTCTCAACACAGCGCCCAATCAGCCTCTGTCTCAACACAGCGCCCAATCAGCCTCTGTCTCAACACAGCGCCCAATCAGCCTCTGTCTCAACACAGCGCCCAATCAGCCTCTGTCTCAACACAGCGCCCAATCAGCCTCTGTCTCAACACAGCGCCCAATCAGCCTCTGTCTCAACACAGCGCCCAATCAGCCTCTGTCTCAACACAGCGCCCAATCAGCTTCTGTCTCAACACAGCGCCCAATCAGCCTCTGTCTCAACACAGCGCCCAATCAGCCTCTGTCTCAACACAGCGCCCAATCAGCCTCTGTCTCAACACAGCGCCCAATCAGCCTCTGTCTCAACACAGCGCCCAATCAGCCTCTGTCTCAACACAGCGCCCAATCAGCTTCTGTCTCAACACAGCGCCCAATCAGCTTCTGTCTCAACCACAGAGGGAGAGCAGGGCGGAGGGCTGTTCTAGTCATCCCTTGTTCTAGTCATCTTACAAGGCTGAATTAGAAAAACATGGCTTGAGAGAGGGCTGGACCACAGGGGGGGTAAGAGGCTTAGAGATCCACGAATGATATGACTTCTCCCCCTGAGGACCCCAGATGGGAGTCTGGAGGGGGGGCAGAGAGAGCCTGATTTAAGCCCGCCTCTGATGTCCCCTTCCTGGGCAGCAGAAGGCACGGAGGGTGGGTGCTGGTCCCTGGGCGCGGAGCTAGATTTGATCTTAATGCCTTAAAAGGGGAAGGTCTGTGGACATGCAGGGGGTCCTTGTGCAGCTATCAGTCCGATCAGAGCTAATCCCTGTGATTCAGACACCAGCACCTGCCTGGTCTGGAGTGACAGATGTAGAACTCAGTCACACCCAGAGAAGCTGGCCTCTATCTCAAGATCTGGACCGACACCCTCCCCTCTCTCCTCTCCTCCCCCCTCTCCTCTCCCCCGCCCGACCCACTGGCTTCTCACCCTGCTAGCACAGTCGAGCACAGAGCTAACGCCAGCCAGCTGACATGAATAGAAGCACTCTGCACTCCCCTACGAAGACAGGGGATGGAAACAGGGTGAGTCAGCTGTGTTGTGTTGACTGGAGGTTGGTGGTCTTGGTTCTGTCATGGAGTCGATGAGAGAGCTGGCAGATCTTATCACGGCCTGTATTGGTTTCAACAATCGAGTTTGTTTTCTCTAAGTTGTATCCCCCTCTCTCCCCCTCCCTCCTTTATCCCCAGCCCGTTCAGGAGGTCTTCCACCACTCTGAACTGAACCAGTACATTTATAGCCTTATCACTCAGAGTTTCAATATTCCACACAGACCTAGTCTGTAGGGCCAGCTATATTAAGCTGTAATAATAATAAAGTTTCATTCTCCAGCTGTTTAAACCCACAACAATCCCAAAACACAGGCCTTGGGCCCGCAGCAAGTTTTCAACATGGAAAAAAATCCCTCACTCCACAGTCAAAAAACAACAATGGCTTAAAACAAAAAGAAAGAAAAAAACGTTCCACTAATTGTCTATTCACCCTTGGACTATTACTTTCCTCCCAGCGCTAAGCAAGCAAACACCGAGCCCGATGATGACAATCTGCCTCCCTCCGGACACAGCCTGCCTGCTCCTTCTCCCTCCCACACTCCGCTGTCTGAATGAGACAGCAGAAAACCAAACAATTGTCCGGGGAAACAGCCTGACATGTTTTGACTGCCAGCATTATGAGGCGCAATCAGAAACACCGATCGATACAGCTGACATCACTGAAACAATACACAAAGACGGCCACATCGATGAGGGGAAAGGCTGACCGCCATGTTTACGCTACTGCAAACCGACCTTCACTGCCAAATCTAGGAGTATAGACCTGGGGTTAGCTTCTGGACACAGCTGTCCTCAGACCCCAAGGAGAAGCCTGCCCGCCTGCCTGCCTGCCTGCCCGCCCCCCGCCCTGCCTGCCCACCCGCCCCCCCGCCCTGCCTGCCTGCCTGCCCGCCCTGCCCGCCCGCCCGCCCCCCCGCCCTGCCTGCCCGCCTGCCTGCCCGCCTGCCCGCCCGCCCGCCCTGCCTGCCTGCACTGAACACTCTGGAGGAACTTTCCACTGTGGTGAGGTCTGTCCTCCCACACTAGGCGAGAAAGAGACATCTTTCTTTAGAAAATGTATTTGGCGCGATGCTGGGAGCTGAAAGGCCCGGTCTGTGTTCCCCAGACATCCTGTCAGGGGGTGTAAACCTCACGGTGATGTCACAACAGCAGGACAGACTCAGATAAGAGCATCTGTGAGGTGAGCAGTCCGACTAGCCAACTCCTCTAGAGCTTGCATCCTGAGCTGGGATAGGGCTGTTTCTGGAACGTCAACATGGTCACACACATGCATACACACTTGAACACACACATAACTGAAAAGACACACACACACCTTGACACACCTGAACACACACACACACACCTATGTGCCTGATCTGTGTTTGCAGAGCTCAGTTCCTCTGTGGCCTGCAGGTCTGCATGACAGGTAGAATCAGAGTTAGCACTTTCCTGTGTTCCCTACGCCCTGAAGGTCAGAGGTCAGGACACAGCAGCCAGACAGTCTGCTAGACTCACGTCTCAGGCAGACAACCAGGCATGAGGTACAGCTGCATCATGTATCATATATGATGACATATTGTGATGACTGTGCAAGACTCTAGGCTGACTGGGAATTGTTCAAACACACACACGTTCAGTGCCTTATAGCTCCTGTGTTATTTACATTTACATTTAGTCATTTAGCAGACGCTCTTATCCAGAGCGACTTACAGTAAGTACAGGGACATTCCCCCTGAAGCAAGTAGGGTGAAGTGCCTTGCCCAAGGACACAACGTCATTGTCATGGCCGGGAATCGAACCAGCGACCTTCTGATTACTAGCCCGATTTCCTAACCGCTCAGCCACCTGACTCCCATTAGTTATGAGAGAATAGTAGAATAATGTCATCATAATAATATGTTCATTTAACAGGTACCTTTATCCAAAGGTGACGTGCTGGGGGGTATTTGAACCTGCAACCTTTTGATCTACAGTCAAATGCTCTCACCACTGAGCTAAACCCATCCCCTTCTCTGACCCTCTGGGTGAATCCCACAGTAACCCTGCAAACATCCCAGAATGACGTGAAACGTTTTCAATATGCCTCTCAGCCTCGTGAGATTGTAGTTTCCGAGTATCCTGTTTAGATGTTGTAATTCAAAACACAAGTCTGCCTGACCTTTATCATACTGCATCGCCTTCATCTACACCTAGCTGGTTAATCAGACAGATTATGTCTGGTTATGTTCATTTCTTACATGCCCAAAACAAAATCACTTCGTTAAACCCAAAGTAGCGAATGCTTGGTGTTGTGAGGAAATGTGGTGTTAGGACTACACATTTGCTTCATGTTGTGGCTCACTAAGCTATTTTAACCCAATGTACCGTAAATATATAAAGCTTATTTCTGCTGCAAGGTCATGCTGTCTGCTACACTTGGTTACGTGACTGTCCAGTTCTAATGCTAACTGGTAGCTTCATACAAATTGCGTATATTTTGTGTGGGACATAGGACCTGGATTATCAATAAATATGAACAATTTAATGTCATTTGAAAAGTCAGATATCGCTAGGATAGCTTACATTGTGTAGACAACAACTGATAAGGCTGTATTTAGTTTTGCAAGGACGCCAAACTCACTCACCGGCTAAATGTTTCAGGAGTCGCTTTGAAACGTGACCGCCCGCAGAACGCTGTCAGCGGACCGTTCACCCTCCCCTCAACAACCACTGTGGCGATTGGCTGCAAGCGAGCAATCGGATCTCCTATTGGTTCATGGAAGGTAAAGATGAACAAACGTCAAAACGTCAACGTCATAGAAAACATGGCGGCTCCCGTGAAGAGCATGAATAAACCTACCGGAGAACGGACACCGTGTAATACCACAAGTTTTCAAAAGAAGTCACGTAGTAAATTAGTTTCAATACCTGGTACTAGACCTTCGATCCAGAATGGGCAGCTTATTGTTTCTACAGGTGTCACGTCGCTCGACTATTTGATCGGTCAGTTTTGCTAACTTGTTAGCTAACAAGCTAACTAGCTAGCTGTTTACAATGTTGTCAAAGCCAGTAAGTTGGTCAGCGGTGCTGATAGCTCCTGTGACTTTTATCAACGACACTGAATTAGAGTATTCATTGTTATGTGTGTCCATAACTCTCCTTGCTCTAAAAATGAGAATGTAAATATGACAAATAGATAACGTCAACCCCCTTTTCGACTTTGAATGAACTCACCCATACAACGGTAGCACATTAGTATAATCCAAAATTGTAATACCTCAGTCATATTTTTGTGGTCTCATAGGAACTATTTATATTCTCTGAACATCATTTCTTACTTGCTGACACGATAAGACTGTATTCGTGTTAGGAGAAGCACGATAATTCACCAGGTGATGCGTGAAAGACCAGATATTCAGAATCAAAGGGGGGCGAAAGATAGGCCCACAGGAGAGTAAACAGGGCCTTTGTTTTCATGATGCCTCCTGTGATCCTACGCCGCTGACTGCATTGCACGTTGTGCTTCCAATCTTCCAGGTGGCGGGCTTGCGGTTGGAACGGTCCTACTGGTCGGTAAGTAAATCAGTCCCTCATTCCGTATCACATTCCCCGAGCGAATAAATATTATACTTAAAGTATGAGAGTACAAACATACATATACTGAAGGTGTCTATGAGTACGTTAATATACAAAATCACTGCATTTCAACTACACTTCCAACTATTTGGGAAAACATAATTTAAATTGATTCAGCTCTCATCTGATTCATTTAAATTAGACTCAAGGATTCTCTTCTTAGCTTGGGTCCCTGACCTCCTGTCTTGTGGCATGTCTGTGTCTCACCTGCTCCAGGGGCTTACGGGAAGTTAATACGTGTTGAATAACAAATAGAAAGTGTCACACCTGTCCTATAACTCCTCTGTACACAACCCCAGTCGTAGATAACTATGTCACTACAGTAGATAATACTGTCACCAAAGTCGGGAGCATATCTCACAATCTCTCAGTTGTGCTAGTGTTGTAATCTCTTCATTTGGGCTGTGTTAGCTAAGATAGTTATCTCAGTGATTCAATCCAGGGAACACATCCAAAATATGTTGTTTATAAGTCCTGTGTGAGTGATAGAAGTTTCAGTGACAGTTTAAGAGATCTGCTGTAGCAGACTGCACTGATTTAATATGCAGTTGGAATCCTGCAAGAATAACTATTAGTTGTCTATCCATACTTTCGGTCTGTGAGAAGATATTTATACCGGATCCAGGTATGAATGGACGATGTAAGTAATGCCAGGGGGTTGAAACCAGGACAGTCTACCCCCCCCCCCTCACTCTCCTCCCACATCCAGGACCTGTTAGCCAGGCCTCCTCTGGGTTTACAGGCCTGAGGTAGTGTTGCTACACCTTGAAGCTGTAATGTGGGTGTGTGTGTGTGTGTGTGGACCGGCTGATGGTGTTGGATTGCCCTTTAATTCATCCCTGGGATCGATGTGGATGTCGCTGATTACACACTAATGCATTTTTCACTTCCATTTTGTGAATCAACGTATGGTTGATTTCATCTGGTAATGAGAGACTGTAAAAGCTAAGTGTGTGTGCGTGTTTGTGTGGGTAAATGTGTTTGTGGGGGTATATGTGTCAGTGTGTGTGTGTGTGTACACATGAGTTTCTGGATGCATTTGCTATTTTATCACAGGGTTTTCTGTATTTCGTCACTCACCTCAGACCACAGTGGATCACCAGTCCTGAGGCTGGCCTCCTCTCATGGGTCCCTGGCCTGTCCCTGGCCTGTCCCTGGTCTGTCCCTGGTCTGTCCCTGGTCTGTCCCTGGCCTGTCCCTGGCCTGTCCCTGGCCTGTCCCTGGCCTGTCCCTGGCCTGTCCCTGGCCTGTCCCTGGTCTGTCCCTGGTCTGTCCCTGGTCTGTCCCTGGCCTGTCCCTGGCCTGTCCCTGGCCTGTCCCTGGCCTGTCCCTGGTCTGTCCCTGGTCTGTCCCTGGTCTGTCCCTGGCCTGTCCCTGGCCTGTCCCTGGCCTGTCCCTGGCCTGTCCCTGGCCTGTCTCTGGTCTGTCCCTGGTCTGTCTCCCCCAGTCGCTGTCCGACCTGTCTTATCGGCATCTTCATAACAGCACCAAGCTAATCAGCGTTTAGCTAAAGCATCCGACTGCGTCGTATGGCTGCCTGACATGCTCTCAGCCAGTTCTGCCCTGATTGCTTTATGGTCATTATAATCCTGTTTATGCTTCTGCATTAATGATGGCGTTGATCGTCCACTTTCAAAGCACAAGCACGTAAACGTGTTTACCGTGTTGTCCCGTGTGGGTCACATGGGGCCGGTCCTGGGCCTGCTGAGGTACAGGAACTGAAACACCACAGATGATCATTGCATGTGTGCACTAATTACAGGCTTCTGAATGTGCAGCGTGTGTGTGTGTTGCTCTGTGTGTGTGTTACTGTAACAATACAGGACTCAACTATACAGAGTCAGGATGGAGGGCAAACGTTGTGACCTAGATATACCCTCCCTCCCTTCCCCCCTCCTCTCCTCCCCCTCCACCCCCGAGCCTCAGCCAGTGTTATTCAGGACCTTTTATATCCTCCCTTCTCCCCTCCCCTCTCCTACCCTCTTCTCCCCTCTCCTCTCCTCTCCTCCCCTCTCCTCCCCTCTCCTCCCCTCTCCTCCCCTCCCCTCCCCTCCCCTCTCCTTTCCTCTCCTCCCCTCCTCTCCTCCCTTCTCCTCCCCTCTCCCCTAGAAAAACAAGAGTTGAAAGGTCCCTGTGACTTTCTGGAGTGATGGATCTGTCCCTGGGTACACCACACCCCCCTTCTCCACCCACCCCCGCCAATATGACCCCATTCCTCCCCCCCCCTCCCCCAGGCACCCCCAGATCGCCCCTCGCCCCCGCCAGCCTAATGACTCCTGAAGGTTCCATTTGTAAGGCGTCCATAGAAACGCATCCACAATAGTCATGTCTGGAGAGGGCCCATCTGGGAGTCTTTGTGGGGCTGAAAGCCACACAGGCCTGGTGACCTAGAAAGCCATCAATAAGGGGACATGGAGCCCCACCGACAACAAATTGAAGAGCAGAGGAATGTCGTGGGCCATCCTAAGACCCTGTGGGTGGAGAGGAGGACTGGAAGCCTGGGGGTGTGTGTGTTGGTGTGTTTGAATATGAGGTGTGTGTGTGTGTGTGTGTAGGAGGTGTGTTAGTGTGTCTCTGTGTATGTCCTGTGTGTGTGTGTAGGAGGTGTGTTAGTGTGTCTCTGTGTATGTCCTGTGTGTGTGTGTGTGTGTGTGTGTGTGTGTGTAGGAGGTGTGTTAGTGTGTCTCTGTGTATGTCCTGTGTGTGTGTGTAGGAGGTGTGTTAGTGTGTCTCTGTGTATGTCCTGTGTGTGTGTGTGTGTGTAGGAGGTGTGTTAGTGTGTCTCTGTGTATGTCCTGTGTGTGTGTGTGTGTAGGAGGTGTGTTAGTGTGTCTCTGTGTATGTCCTGTGTGTGTGTGTGTGTGTAGGAGGTGTGTTAGTGTGTCTCTGTGTATGTCCTGTGTGTGTGTAGGAGGTGTGTTAGTGTGTCTCTGTGTATGTCCTGTGTGTGTGTAGGAGGTGGCATTCTCCGCATGCTTGAGGGTGATGTGTGTGGAGAGTGGTTCCTGAGCTGTCAGCCGTAGGAGGACTGCATGGCTGTCAGCTTCCCCCTGTTACCCCTCCCTGTTTAGCCCACACGGTGAGCTAAAGCCAGCCTCGAGAGATGCCATCGCCCATCAGGACCTCCAGGGAACAGGAAGTGAATCTGCGTCGACCTGGAAGTCATGGAACAGGAAGTGATCGCTGTGCTGGGTGTGTTACCAGGACAGGGCTAGGCTACCTGTGTCATTTGGGGTGACAGGTGACACCTTCCTCTCTGGTCGCCCTGAGAGACCAGGGGACCTGTCCTGACAGGTGTCCCCCCTCCTCCCTTTATCCTGGGCGGAGGAGGCTGCGGTCTCAGGTGTGCAGGTGAGGTGTGGGCTGCATACCTGTCACCCCATCTCCCTTTCCAGGTGACGCCCGTGCTCTCGTGTGTCACCACGCTGCGTCTCTTGTCCCTCGCTTGTGAGGGGGACAGTCATTATCTACATTCCAGACAGGCACTGTGACAGACAGCCCTGCCTCCTAACCCTGAGACAGCGAAATGGGGCCTGATACCTCTGAAGGCAGGAAGTGTGTGTGTCTGTGGCAAGAAGCGGACACTGTAAGAAGTTGAAGTTTGTCAGGCGTGTTCCCACGGAGACGCAGGCCTGTGAAGTCTGGATGAGCGGTTGGCGACAAATACATATAAATATATGAGCTACTTCGCCACGTGTTGAGCTGCACTGAGGGATTTGTTGTTGATTCTGTCAGACTCTAGTCAGAGGTGTCTGTTGCTCTGAGACAGTGGGGTTTACTCCCATGAGGAAGCAGTTTCTCCCAGCTGTGTGTGTGTGTGTGTGTGTGCGCGCGTGTGTGTGTGTGCGCTCGTGTGTGTGTGTGCGCTCGTGTGTGTGTGTGTGCGCGCGTGTGTGTGCGTGTGTGTGTGCGCATGTGTGTGTGCGTGTGTGTGTGTGTGTGTGCTCAGCTTCCAGCCTGCTCACAGAATTCTGCTGTATTGTGAGTTCAGTGTGGCTCATCTGTGTGAAACCCTGTGTTCATAGGTTACAGTGATACCAAACCAGTACATTAATACTGTGTTCATAATAATATAATAAAAATAATAATCATGATGCTTGTCTTGTTTTCAGAGGAGGACCGTTATGACAGCTACTCCAGGATGCTGCTTAAGTACTTCCTGTCTGAGGGCGTGGTCTGTGGTCACGAGATCTTCATAGGCTCTGCCCAGGACCACCCTGGTGACTTTCTACAGGTATGGCAGGGTGGTGGGTGATTATGGAAGGCGTGTGTGTGTGTGTTTACAGTTATACTGAGTGTGTGTGTGTGGTTTTCTTCATGGTAAACTTTCAAAAGAAATGCCAGTTCTCAACCCACCAGTCATTCTGTGTGTGTGTGTGTGGAGGTGGGTCTGTGTGTGTGGAGGTGGAGGAGGGTCTGTGTGTGTGTGTGTGTGTGTGTGTGTGTGTGTGGAGGTGGAGGATGGTCTGTGTGTGTGTGTGTGTGTGGAGGTGGAGGAGGGTCTGTGTGTGTGTGTGGAGGTGGAGGGGTGGAAGAGGGGAGGGTTAATTGTCAGTGTTTCCTCCCAGTATGAGTCTGTATGCTGCTTGTGACAGGAAGCAGATTTCCCCAAGCTGGAGGGAGGGGGGGGGGCAGGGGGGGGGGGTGTGATTGATAGTGGGAGGGGTCATCCCCTCACCCCTCCTCTTTACATATCAAAGGGTCATGAACAGGAGCCCTCCCCTGTCAGGGCCCTCCCCTGTGGAGCTGCATCCTGTGTTTCCTCTTCCTGGTTCCTGTTTCTCTCAGCCTCCTCCTGAGATCATCCCTCAGGTGACGCCTGATTGGAGGACATGGATTTGTGTGTGTGTCTCTCAGCTGTCACCAGGAGTCTGAGATGAGGGTTTGAGTAGGGAGGCATGTTCGTGACAGAGGAATGAGAGGAATGTCTTCATCCCTGCTTCCTGTCTGACAGGAACTTCCTGCTCCCATCCTGGACGATGTTGCCAGCACCAATCCCCTGGAGGTGCGGGCCAGGTCATGTGACCCCAACTGTCAAGACTCCATGAAGATCGCCTGGCGCTACCAGAACCTTCCCAGAGTACAGGTAACCTGGTCACCACGACAACCGCCTGGTCACCGTGACAATAACCTGGACCTGGAAACTGAGAGAGGAGAAGAGGAGAGTTGTAGGAGGAGAATGATGAGAGGGGGGAGAGAGGATGAGGGGGGAGAGGAGGAGGGGGGAGAGGAGGTAGAGGAGGAGGGTTGTAGGAGGAGAATGACAGGAGGACAGGATGAGGGGGGAGAGGGGGAGGGAGGAGGGGGGAGAGGAGGAGGGGGGAGAGAGGATGAGGAGGAGGGGGGGAGAGGAGGAGGGGGGAGAGGAGGAGGCAAAAACACTACCACCTCCCCCTCGTCACACCTCCATGTTTTGTTGCTCTGATTGGTTGTATTCATCCAAGTCTATCGAGTTCAGAGGTATTTTGTGCCAAATGAGAGGGAGGTACCAGACCTGCACCTCTCTCCTTCTATCCCCCTCTCCCTCTCCCACCCCCTGCCAGGTCACCATTGCAACACTCTTTCTTCTCTTTCTCTGTGAGGAGAGGGGACCCTCTCCTTCCCCTCCCTCCCTCCCCAACACCCCTATAATCCATATCGCTATGTGGATTAACATCACACCAGAGATTCTTTGGAGACCCCCCCCCCCCCCCCACCCCCGCTTGTCTCCCTGGAAACGTCTTCATGTGTGGGTCCTCACCTCTCTCTTGCTCCCCCCTCCTCTCCTCACCTCCCCCCTCCTCCCCCCTGCTCTCCTCACCTCCCCCTTGCTCTCCTCACCTCCCCCCTCCTCCCCTCTGCTCTCCTCACCTCCCCCCTCCTCTCCCCTGCTCTCCTCACCTCCCCCCTCCTCTCCCCTGCTCTCCTCACCTCCCCCCTCCTCCCCTCTGCTCTCCTCACCTCCCCCCCTCCTCCCCCCTGCTCTCCTCACCTCCCCCCTCCTCCCCCTCTGCTCTCCTCACCTCCCCCCTCCTCTCCCCTGCTCTCCTCACCTCCCCCCTCCTCCCCCCTGCTCTCCTCACCTCCCCCCTCCTCTCCCCTGCTCTCTCCTGTGTCGTCTTTACAAACCGCCAGTAAACCCACCGGAGGATTTGCATCCCAAATTCACAGCCAGAGCCTTAGCTTCCCTGCCCCCCCCCCACACACACACACCACACACACACCCCACCACACACACACACACCCCACCACACACACACACACCCCTACACACACACACCCCTACACACACACACACCATGGCTCTTCTCCAGTGAAGACATCAGATGAGAGGTGAGGCTGTGTCTGAGCAGGTCGCCGGTTACAAAGAGAAGATGAGCCCCCCGCCCCCCTGCCCCCCCGCCCCCCTGCCCCCCCGCCCCCCCACCAGGAGAGTGACACAGTGGGGGCCCTAACCCAGATTAGGAGTAGATTAAGGGCCTCTCTGACAATGGAATCCCCGCTTTCGCTGGTGGAGCTGAGCTGAAATTCTCTCTTACAGCAGTGTAACTTCCGCCTCTCCCCCTAACACACACACCACACACACACACACACACACCGCCCCCCCCCCACCCCGGTGTAGTCAGCAACAGGTGTGTGTGTGTGTGTGTGTGGTGTGTGTGTGTGTGGTGAGTGCTACATCATCCTCTCCCACACTATTTTAAGATGGTTGAAAATGGGATTTGATCTCTGATCTGTGTCTGTGTCCAGTCAGATAATCATAAGATAATGTGTCCAGCTCAGTGGTTATAGACATGACTGCAGATCAACAGGTCACAGGTTTGAATCCCCCCCGACTCTCTACTTTTCTGGATAAAATTGTCACATTGAAATGACACTAATGGATCAAATGAACACATTATCAATCATATCAAATGATAACGATTATTATTGTTCCAGGATGATGTATCTAAGTCTGTCTCTCCTCTCTCTCTCCTGGCCGGCTCCTGTGGTGTGACCTCTGACCTCTCCAGAGTCCGCTCGCCTCCTCCTCCCGGTTCGGACACTACTACGACGTTTCCAAGACGATGGACGCCCAGATACGCCAGGCGGCCAACTGCCACGGCTTCTTCCTTCCGGAACATTCCGCGGTGCCGGACTCAGACTCAGAGCGCAGGTACGAACATGTGGCAGTCTGTAAGCCAGGGTTACGAGTCCTCTGCCTTTACACAGGGCTGCCTCTGTCCTCTGCCTTTACACAGGGCTGCCTCTGTCCTCTGCCTTTACACAGGGCTGCCTCTGTCCTCTGCCTTTACACAGGACTGCCTCTGTCCTCTGCCTTTACACAGGGCTGCCTCTGTCCTCTGCCTTTACACAGGGCTGCCTCTGTCCTCTGCCTTTACACAGGGCTGCCTCTGTCCTCTGCCTTTTACACAGGGCTGCCTCTGTTGCAGCTCGGTGGTTGGAGCATTTGACGGGAGGCCAAGCGGTCACAGGTTCAAGTCCTAGCTTGTGTGCGTCGCTTGGGATAATGGCATCCTCTAATGAACACAGTAAAACGAGTCTGAGATCCACCGTAGTCTTGCAGAGCTGCCCTCCCTTGCTGAGGCAGGACCGAGGCACAGCAGAGAGTCAGGCTGGAGGACTGGGAACAGGAAGGCTTGTTTGACTCCGCCATGTTGATTTTCTCTGCTGTTGGAGTGTGTTCAGGGGTCAGAGGTCAGGCTGGCTCTTTACATTAGAGAGCACCGCTCGGCCCCACACACACACACACACACACACACACACACACACACACACACACACACCCTCACACACACACACACACCCCTACCTTCCAGTGGTCGTTCCTGTCTCTTGAGTCCTATGGATCTCTAATTAAGATGGTCTGCTCTCACTGTTACTCAATAGGTCGCTTGTCTGACAGACAAACAGTCAGCAGGATACTACACCTGCACTGGGTCTTTCTGTCACTCACACTCACACCCTCACACACACACACACACACACTCACTGACTCTCTCACACACACACACACACTCACACACACACACACACACACACACACACACACACACACACACACACACTCTCTCACACACACTCACTCACTCACTCTCTCACACACACACACACACACACACACGTCCCTTGCACATGTCCACACCCTCACATTGAAACCCTGGCTGTTAAATTGCTCTGTTTCACCCCGTGGTATAATTGGCAGAAATTGCTCTCTTGGTGATACAGATCCTGTTGTTTAAGACTAAGCACCCCCTCCGTCCTCTCTCCCTCCCCCCATGTCCATCTCTCCCCTCCTCCCCTCCTCCCCCCTCATCTCTCTCCTCCCCCTCATCTCTCTCCTCCCCCCTCATCTCTCTCCTCCTCCCCCCTCATCTCTCTCCTCCTCCCCCTTCATCTCTCTCCTCCTTCCCCCTCATCTCTCTCCCTCCTCCCTTCTCTGTCTTTTCCATCCATCTTCCCACCTCCCATCCCCCACAACTAGACACCTAGCCCCCACAACTAGCCACCTAACCCCCACAACTAGCCACCTAGCCCCCACAACTAGCCACCTAACCCCCACAACTAGCCACCTAGCCCCCACAACTAGCCACCTAACCCCCACAACTAGCCACCTAGCCCCCACAACTAGCCACCTAACCCCCACAACTAGCCACCTAGCCCCCACAACTAGACACCTAACCCCCACAACTAGCCACCTAACCCCCACAACTAGCCACCTAGCCCCCACAACTAGCCACCTAACCCCCACAACTAGCCACCTAACCCCCACAACTAGCCACCTAGCCCCCACAACTAGACACCTAACCCCCACAACTAGACACCTAGCCCCCACAACTAGACACCTAACCCCCACAACTAGACACCTAGCCCCCACAACTAGACACCTAGCCCCCACAACTAGACACCTAACCCCCACAACTAGACTCCTAGCCTTCCTCCATTCGGCCTGCCTGCCGAATGGAGGAAACCAGCTAGCGACAAGCTCTCGTGACGACACACCCCGCGTCAATCAACTCAGCGCGGGGGCAGGGGAGGCCGGAGAGGGGCGTTCCCTGCCCCCCAGCCCCTCCCTCATTACCCTCAGCAGGGTCACAAACCTCCATTGTCTGGGAGGGGGGGCGCTGAAAGGCAGAACATTCTAGACCTGCGCGATCTGCGTGCTGCACGGGTTCAAACTGAAAGATCTTTGTGTGCCGGGGCATGAGGCCGGGGCATGAGGCCGGGGCATGAGGCCGGGGCATGAGGCCGGGGCATGAGGCCGGGCATGAGGCCGGGTTGGCAGTTGAAGGCCTGAGAAGAGGCCAGCTGTGAGAGAAGGGAGAGAGCGTGTTACTGTTGAGTAGTGATCTGAAGGCCTGGGTGTACAATGAGGGGGTTAAGTTTGGGGGAGGGCGGAGGGGGGTGGTTGTTGACGAAGGCCAGGTGATGTGATGGTGCTGAGGCCTGCTGGTTTGGGCCATGTCCCCTGTCAGTGATGCACATCTTACCCATGATTAAGCACCACAACACTGTGCCAACCTGGCCTGGCTGGCAGCCTATTAATATGCCCCTCCGAGCTATTATACTACTGACTGTGTGTGTGTGTGTGTGTCCGTCCATCTGTGTCTGTGTGTGCCTGCGTGTGTGTTAGTTTGTTAATGTGTGTGCCTGCATGTGTGTGTATGTGTTGGCTGCCTCGTCCAGACCTCAGGGAGCTGACAGGACCAGTCAGGTTGTAATTCAATCAACCAAATAAATTAATTGAATCTCTTGATATGGTTTATCTGTCTGCTCTGCTGGTCATAGAACAGCAGTGTCAGTTTCAGTCCTGGGGGGGTTGGGGGAGGGGGCAGAGGAGTAGTTAGTGAGCTTGGTGGGAAGGTGGGGGGGGTGGGTGCATGCAGTACTCTGACCTGCTGTGCTACTGAGCACTGCATGTCATGATATACATCCTAACATTTATTTTTTCCCCTCTCCCTGAATTGTCCCCTCCCGCTCTCCCTCTCTCTCCCCTTCCTCTCTCTCCCCTCTCCCTCCTCCTCCCCTCTATCTCTCCCCCTCTCCCTCCCCTCTCCCTCCTCCTCCCCTCTCTCTCTCCCCCTCTCCCTCCTCCCCTCTCTCTCTCCCCCTCTCCCTCCTCCCCTCTCCCTCCTCCTCCCCTCTCTCTCCCCCTCTCTCTCCTCCCCCCTCCTCCTCCTCTCCAGTCCGCTCCTCCAGTCCTACTCTGCTCTGCTGCAGAGTCTACAGGAAGTCATCCACAAGGAGGGCTTTGACACAGCAGCACCCCCGGTCAGTATGCACAACCACACACACACACACACACAAACACCCTCCCTCACTCCTCTGGTGGAGACATACAGAATACTCTCCAGACGTGTCCTGGGCCCCCTCCATCTCTCCTGGCATTTCTGTTTTGTTGTTTGTGTTTGTGTGTGTGTAAATGTGCGTATATGGGCGTGTGTGTGCGTGTTGCTTTGTGTTGGCACAGAACCCTGTCTCTGTAGGGTCAGCTATAGGAGCACTCTCAGGCCTCACCCCTCATCCCAGGTTACCACAGCAACAGGCATGTTACCACGGTTTCACTCATGCTGGGTCTGGGAGACTGGCAGGAGAGGATAGAGAGACTGTCTGAAACGAGGAGGGGAGGGGAGGGGAGGGGAGGGGAGGGGAGAGGAAGGGAGGGGAGGGGAGGGGAGGGGAGAGATATATGAACTCTCACCTTCTTGTGGGAACGTGCAAGGCTAACGATGGGAAGCCACAGAACAATCAAGTTTATTTATCTTAGATGGTCCTGGTGCTGATAACAGATTCAGTCCAGGGTGAGGGGGGGAGGAGAGGGGATAGAGGGAGGAGGAAGAGAGAGAAAGACAGAGGGCCAGGAACTTAGTGTAGGGCAGAGAGAGAGAGAGAGAGAGAGAGAGAGAGAGAGAGAGGGAGGGAGCAGGAATGTGGAACTCCTCTCTCTGGAAGACTCCCTGACTCTCCTCCCCCTCTCTCCCCCCTCCTATCCCATGACCCCCTCTGGTTGGCTAGCCTGCTAGCGGTGCCAAGAATGTGCCTGTGTCTCTGGGTGGCGGCCATGTTGGAAGCTGCTCTGACAGGTCCATTGTGCCTGTGTCAGATGGACCCTGTGATTGGACGCCGCTGTCCAATCTGGTTTGGGCGCTGTGCTCCGATGGTGTGTGCTGGGGAGCCGGCCACTGTCGCTCTCTCTCACCGCTCTCTTCAGCACAGCGGCAGAGATACAGGCTGACTGAGTGGGGGTCTTACCCCTCTGCAGCCCCTCACACTGACCCTCCCTGGTACAGATGTTCATGTTTGTCTCCCCCCCCCCCCCCTCTTCTAGTCTAAGTCGAGGAACGTTCTGAGGGTCGGCCTCCACTCTCTAGGCTCCGCCCTCTGGGGCGACGACCTCTGTTGCCGTGACAACCCCGGTCATGGCCACGCCCTCTCCACCTTCCTGTACGGCCTCCGGGCGCTGCTGCGGTCATCCCTCTCCGTCGCCATGGTGACCGTGCCATCACACCTCATACAGGTACGGGTGTGTGTGTCCAAGCCCCTTGCGTGTGTGTGAGCCTGTGTGTGTGTGAGCGTGTGTCGCATTATGTTTTTTCTCTGCTTTGCCTCGTCCTTAATGGGGCGTAAAGTTACTCCCTTTTGTGTTGAACACACTCACACACACTCACTGAAACTGCAACAGGGCCTCACTGTCACTCTGGGAGGGCCTGGAATGCTCGTCCCTGATTGGACGGCTGGAGATGTGGCGTGTCGAGGGTTCAGCTGTATGGCTGGTGTGTTTGTTTTGGTTGTTAACGACAGCAAGGGCGTGTGTGGTTGTGTCGGTGGGCCTATATGAGGATGGTGTGTGTGTGTCCAGTCTGTCTCCCAGTGTGCAGAGTCATCTGTTGAGGCATATGGCACTATGTCTCCTTCCCAGTGTCCCAACTAAAGAAGCATCATAGACCAGCATCCTAGACCAGCATCATAGACCAGCATCCTAGACCAGCATCCTAGACCAGCATCCTAGACCAGCATCCTAGACCAGCATCATAGACCAGCATCCTAGACCAGCATCCTAGACCAGCATGCTAGACCAGAATCCTAGACCAGAATCCTAGACCAGCATGCTAGACCAGCATCCTAGTCCAGCGTCCTAGACCAGCATTCACAGACACACCTACACACACACACAGACACACAGACAGACAGTGTGTCTGTGTCTCTGTCTGTGTGTGTGTTTTTGTCTGCTTGTGTGTGTGTTTTGTCTGGCTGTTTGCCTGCCTGCATAGCGGTCAGCCTGGCTCTCTGCCCATCCGACCAGAGACCTAACTGGTGAGGACTACAGCATAGAAACTACAGCAGAGAAACTACAGCAAATAAACTACAGCATAGACTGGGAGGCTGGGAGACTGGGAGGCTGGGAGACTGGGAGGCAGGGAGACTGGGAGGCAGGGAGACTGGGAGGCAGGGAGACTGGGAGGAAGGGAGGCAGGGAGACTGGGAGGCTGGGAGGCAGGGAGACTGGGAGGAAGGGAGGCAGGGAGACTGGGAGGCTGGGAGGCAGGGAGACTAGGAGGCAGGGCAATCCTGGTCTGTCCTGGTTGCAGGTGTGTGTGATCAGACTGGAGACATGCATTATGAAGAGGCTGGGAGGAGCAGGACTAACACAGGCCCTCTGAAACATTCATTCTCATACACACACACACACACTCCACACCCCCCCTACACACACATACACATTTAGTCATTTAGCAGACGCTCTTATCCAGAGCGACTTACACACACCCATACACCCCCCTACACACACATACACACACACACACACACACACACAAACACAGACACCCCACACCCCCCCTACACACACACTAAACAAGCAAACAAACCTTGTTAAGCGTATGTGTATGAGTGAGTTTGGGCCAAACAGGACATGTCTCCAGATCCCAGCCTGCTCTAGCCCACAGGCAGACAGACAGACAGACAGACAGACAGGCAGACAAACAGGCAGACAGGCAGGCAGACAGACAGACAGACAGACAGGCAGACAGGCAGGCAGATGGGCAGACAGGCAGGCTCCAGTCCTCATCACGTCACTGTGCTCCCTGAGCAGTTTAACTGGCTCCTTCATCCATTATAGATCTCACAACCAAGCAGTGTTATTTAGAGACAACCCTTATTGTGTCCTCAAGTCTCGTTGTTAGCATGTTGTTAGCATGTTGTTAGCATGTTGTCAGCATGTTGTCCCCCAGCTCTGCAGCTCTCTTTTTCTGCCTTAGTCTCCCTCTCCCTCTCTCTCTCTCTCTCTCTCTCTCTCTCTCTCTCTCTCTCTCTCTCTCGCTCTCCCTCTCTCTGTCTCTCTCTCTGTGTGTGTGACCCAGTTCTACGTGTTGTGATCCAATCTTGTGGGTATATGTAGGCTTTGACAGTGTGTGTGTATACAGTTAGGTCCATAAATATTTGGACATTGACACAATTTTCATCATTTTGGCTCTGTATACCACCACAATGGATTTGAAATGAAACAATCAAGATGTGCTTTAAGTGCAGACTTTCAGCTTTAATTTCAGGGTATTTACATCCAAATCAGGTGAACGGTGTAGGAATTACAATACATTTTATATGTGGCCCCCCCTTTTTTAAGGGACCAAAAGTAATTGGACAATTGGCTGCTCAGCTGTTCCATGGCCAGGTGTATGTTATTCCCTCATGGGAGTTCGTTATTTCATTGACAAGGAGCAGATAAAAGGTCTAGAGTTCATTTCAAGTATGGTATTTGTGTTTGGAATCTGTTGCTGTCAACTCTCAATATGAAGTCCAAAGAGCTGTCACCATCAGTGAAGCAAGCCATCGTTAGGCTGAAAAATCAAAACAAACCTATCAGAGAGATAGCAAAAACATTAGGTGTGGCTCAATCAACTGTTTGGTACATTCTTAAAAAGAAAGAACGCACTGGTGAGCTCAGCAACACCAAAAGACCCGGAAGACCACGGAAAACAACTGTGGTGGATGACAGAAGAATTCTTTCCCTGGTGAAGAAAAACCCCTTCACAACAGTTGGCCAGATCAAGAACACTCTCCAGGAGGTAGGCGTATCTATGTCAAAGTCAAAAATTAAGAGAAGACTTCACCAGAGTAAATACAGAGGGTTCACCACAAGATGTAAACCATTGGTGAGTCTCAAAAACAGGAAGACCAGATTAGAGTTTGCCAAAAAACATCTAAAAGAGCCTGTACAGTTCTGGAACAACATCCTATGGACAGATGAGACCAAGATCAACTTGTACCAGAATGATGGGAAGAGAAGAGTATGGAGAAGGGAAGGAACTGCTCATGATCCAAAGCATACCACCTCATCAGTGAAGCATGGTGGAGGTAGTGTTATGGCGTGGGCATGTATGGCTGCCAATGGAACTGGTTCCCTTGTATTTATCGATGATGTGACTGCTGACAAAAGCAGTAGGATGAATTCTGAAGTGTTTCTGGCAATATTATCTGCTCAGATTCAGCCAAATGCTTCAGAACTCATAGGACGGCGCTTCACAGTGCAGATGGACATGACCCGAAGCATACTGCGAAAGCAACCAAAGAGTTTTTTAAGGCAAAGAAGTGGAATGTTCTGCAATGGCCAAGTCAATCACCTGACCTAAATCCAATTGAGCATGCATTTCACTTGCTAAAGACAAAACTGAAGGGAAAATGCCCCAAGAACAAGCAGGAACTGAAGACAGTTGCAGTAGAGGCCTGGCAGAGCATCACCAGGGACGAAACCCAGCGTCTGGTGATGTCTATGGGTTCCAGACTTCAGGCTGTCATTGACTGCAAAGGATTTGCAACCAAGTATTAAAAGTGACAATTAGATTTAAGATTATGTTAGTTTGTCCAATTATTTTTGGTCCCTTAAAAAGGGGGGGGCCACATATAAAATGTGTTGTAATTCCTACACCGTTCACCTGATTTGGATGTAAATACCCTGAAATTAAAGCTGAAAGTCTGCACTTAAAGCACATCTTGATTGTTTCATTTCAAATCCATTGTGGTGATATACAGAGCCAAAATGATGACAATTGTGTCAATGTCCAAATATTTATGGACCTAACTGTATGTGTGTGTTTGTGACCTCAGACACCCCCCCCCCCACCCCCACACACACACAAAGTTTGGTTGGCCATCTCAATGACAACAGACCACACCTACTGCTGCTGTGTGTGTGACCTCAGACAGCCCGCTCTGCTCTGAGCAGCAGGAAGGAGCTGCTCTGGGCGGCAGGAAGGAGCCGCTCTGGGCGGCAGGAAGGAGCCGCTCTGGGCGGCAGGAAGGAGCCGCTCTGGGCGGCAGGAAGGAGCTGCTCTGGGCGGCAGGAAGGAGCCGCTCTGGGCGGCAGGAAGGAGCCGCTCTGGGCGGCAGGAAGGAGCCGCTCTGGGCGGCAGGAAGGAGCTGCTCTGGGCGGCAGGAAGGAGCCGCTCTGGGCAGCAGGAAGGAGCTGCTCTGGGCGGCAGGAAGGAGCCGCTCTGGGCGGCAGGAAGGAGCCGCTCTGGGCGGCAGGAAGGAGCCGCTCTGGGCGGCAGGAAGGAGCCGCTCTGGGCGGCAGGAAGGAGCTGCTCTGGGCGGCAGGAAGGAGCCGCTCTGGGCGGCAGGAAGGAGCCGCTCTGGGCGGCAGGAAGGAGCCGCTCTGGGCGGCAGGAAGGAGCCGCTCTGGGCAGCAGGAAGGAGCTGCTCTGGGCGGCAGGAAGGAGCCGCTCTGGGCGGCAGGAAGGAGCCGCTCTGGGCAGCAGGAAGGAGCTGCTCTGGGCGGCAGGAAGGAGCCGCTCTGGGCGGCAGGAAGGAGCCGCTCTGGGCGGCAGGAAGGAGCCGCTCTGGGCGGCAGGAAGGAGCCGCTCTGGGCGGCAGGAAGGAGCCGCTCAGGGCGGCAGGAAGGAGCCGCTCTGGGCGGCAGGAAGGAGCCGCTCTGGGCGGCAGGAAGGAGCCGCTCTGGGCGGCAGGAAGGAGCCGCTCTGGGCGGCAGGAAGGAGCCGCTCTGGGCGGCAGGAAGGAGCCGCTCTGGGCGGCAGGAAGGAGCCGCTCTGGGCGGCAGGAAGGAGCTGCTCTGAGCAGCAGGAAGGAGCTGCTCAGGGCGGCAGGAAGGTGCTGCTCTGGGCGGCAGGAAGGAGCCGCTCTGGGCGGCAGGAAGGAGCCGCTCTGGGCGGCAGGAAGGAGCCGCTCTGGGCGGCAGGAAGGAGCCGCTCTGGGCGGCAGGAAGGAGCCGCTCTGGGCGGCAGGAAGGAGCCGCTCTGGGCGGCAGGAAGGAGCCGCTCTGGGCGGCAGGATAGGAGCTGCTCTGTGAGTGTGACCTCAGACAGCCTGCTCTGCTCTGGGCAGCAGGAAGGAGCTGCTCTGCTCTGGAACTAGGACACCCACAAGGGGGGAGAAGAAAGGAGCAGAAACTAACGGGACATGAAGACATGAAGGCATGAAAACTGCATTAGACTGCAGCCACACAGAGCAGGATGTTAATGATTCAGGAGACCTGGGGATGAATAATGAAGGACTCTCTCTCTCCCTTCAACCCTATGTCCCTCTCTCTGTCTCTCTCTCTGTCTCTCTCTCTGTCTCCCTCTCTGTCTCCCTCTCTCTCCTGTCTCTCTCCTTCCATCGCGTCATCCCTCGCTCCTTTCCTCCCTGTGGCCATTTCTCTGCTACCCCTCCTTTATCTCTTTCTACCTTTTTATCATCTATATCTACTTCTGTCTCTCTTTCCATCCCATCATCCCTCTCTTCTTTCACCCTTATTGAACACACCCTCTCTCTCTCTCTTTCCCCCTCTCTCCCTCTCTCTTCCCCCCCTCTCTCTCTCTCTTTCCCCCTCTCTCCCTCTCTCTTTCCCTCTCTCTCCCTCTCTCTCTCTCTTCCCTCTCTCTCTCTCTTTCCCCCTCTCTCTTGCTCCCTCTCTCTCTCTCTCTCTCTCTCTCTCTCTCTCTCTGTCACTATAGCAACCTGGCCAGTAGATGGAGCTCTGCTCTTCAAGCCTTTCTCTGTCCCCCCACACACACACTCACACACACACACACACACACACTGTTTGGTAGAGGTCTTTATCCAGTTTTTCATCCCTGTAGCTACTGTTTTTATGTCCATAATCCTGCGCTAGCTGTCCTCCTCCCCTTTCTCCCCTCTCTGCCTCATTTCTCTCTGCCTCACTCCTCTTGCTGCCTCACTTCTCTCTGCCTCACTCCTCTCTCTGCCTCTCCCCCTCTCACCTAATCGGCAGGCAGTGATGACCAGGCGGCGGGTAATGATGACCTCACTTAATTTCTGTGCTGATTGCCCGTCAGGAGGTTTTTAATTACCTGTATGTGCTCACCTCCCTCTCTCTCTTTTTTCTCTCTCTCCATCCCTCTCTCTCTCCATCCCTCTCTATATCTCTCTCTCCCTCTCTCTCCATCCCTTTCTCCCTCTCTCTCCATCCCTCTCTCTATCCCTTTCTCCCTCTCTCTCCATCCCTCTCTCCATCCCTCTCTCCCTCTCTCTCAATCCCTCTCTTACCCTCTCTCCTCCCCTTTTCTCTCCCTCTCTCTCCATCCCTCTCTTTCCATCCCTGTCTCTCCCTCTCTCTCTCTCTCCCTGTTGTAGAGCAGAGCCATGCTCAGCAGGATCACCAGGCTGTGTGACACGGCCGTCTGTCTGGAGTCGTTCAGGGGCTCAGAGAGAGAGACCAACCCTCTCTACAAAGACTACCATGGTAAGACCCTCACTCACTCACACACACACTCTCACACACACACACACCACACACACACACAATCACAATCACACACACACAGACAATCACACACACACACAGAGAGGCAGTCCATTATTGCTGAGACTGGGGCCGAGGCTGGGGGGCCAGGGCTAGAGGGAGGCAGAGAGGGGGGGGGAGGAGAGGGAGAGAGGGAGGGAGGGCAAAGAGAGAGAGGGGGGGAGGGAGGGCAGGGCGGCAGGACAGCCCTCCTCCCAGGCCAGGCTGTCAGAGTGAGTTAGGCTGCTGCTGCTCAATCAGACGTGTTCCTCAGCAGACACACACACACAGAGACACACAGACACACACACACACAGACACACACACACACACAGAGACACACACACACACACAGACACACACACACACAGAGACACACAGACACACACACACACAGAGAGACACACACACACACACAGACACACACACACACAGAGACACACAGACACACACACAGAGACACACACACACACAGACACACACACACACAGAGACACACACACACACACACAGAGACACACACACACACACACAGACAGACAGACAGACAGGCCGGGGGGGTTCAGCTGCCACGATGCCCCCACCCTCCCTCACCCTCCCCCTTACACCCTTGCCCCAACACCACCTTCACCTCCCTCCCCCACCCTCCCTCCACCACTCTCCCCTCCCCCACTCCCACCCTCCCCCCATCGCCAGCCTCTCACCCCCCCACTCTCTCACCCCCCCACTTCTACCCTCACCCTTCCACCTCACCCACCCCCCCCACCAGAGTCCTACTATCCACCCCCTCCCCCTCCTCCCCCCAAGACCCATGCCCCTGGGGTTTAAAGAGGAGCAGACACACTGGGGAATCGATAATCTCACCCCTCCCTCTCCTCGCTCGCTCTCTCTCTCGCTCTGCCTCTCCTCCTCTCCATAGCCATCGGAAGTGAAGGATGATGCTTTCACTTCTGGGGATGTGAAAATAAAAGACTGGTGGAAAGAGGTGGGTCAGAGAGGCAGAGAGAGGCAGAGAGAGGGAGAGAGAGGCAGAGAGAGGCAGAGAGAGAGGCAGAGAGAGAGGCAGAGAGAGAGGCAGAGAGAGAGGCAGAGAGAGGCGCAGAGAGAGGCGCAGAGAGAGGCAGAGAGAGAGAGAAGCAGTGAGAGAGAGAGGGAGACAGAGAGAGGGAGACAGAGGCAGAGAGAGGCGGAGAGAGAGGTGGAGAGAGGCAGAGAGAGAGAGAGTATAGTTTCTACTCAATATTTCACCATTCCTGGTTTTTCTCACATACTCTCTCTCTCTCTTGCTCTTTTCCCTCTCCTCTGCCCTCCTCCTCTCCCCTCCTCCTCTCCCCTCCTCCTCTCCATTCTCCTCTCCCCTCCTCCTCTCCCTCCTCCTCTCCCCTCGTCCTCTCCCCTCCTCCTCTCCCCTCCTCCTCTCCTCCTCCTCTCCCCTCTCCCCTCCTCTTCTCCCCTCCTCCTCTCCCCTCCTCCTCTCCACTCCTCCTCTCCCCTCTCCACTCCTCCTCTCCCCTCCTCCTCTCCTCCTCTTCCCCTCCTCCTCTCCCCTCCTCCTCCTCTCCTCCAGCCAGACAGCCATAGCAGATTATGGTTGGAGAAGTGAGAACCTTCTTCTTCATACAGCATGTTTTAGTGAAGACAGCACAGTACACAACAATGCTATTAAATCATGAACAACTTATGAAACAACATTCCTCATTCTTGTCAAAAGACAAGCATGAATTGCATCTATAGGTAAAGATATGTATAGAAAGATATCAGATATCTTGATATCAGAAAGATGTCAAGAATAAAAGAAATGTATGGTTGTGTTTTCATATGCACTCAGGAGTGCTTGTGCTTATGTGTGTGTGTGTGTGTGTGTGTTTGCGGCAGCAGTTTCAGGGCTGCTCAAAGCATGCTGGGGACGCCTGTCACAGCGAATCAGGAGAGAGAATCACCCAAGTGCACAGAGGAGAGAAGCCACCATCCCCCTCTCTCCCTTTCCTCTCTCTCTCTCTCTCTCTCCTCTCTCTCTCTCTCTCTCTCTCTCTCTCTCTCCTCTCTCTCTCTCTCTCTCTCTCTCTCTCTCTCTCCCTTTACCTCTCTCTACCCCTCCCTCTCTCTCTACCCCTCTCCCCCTCTACCTCTCTCTTCCCTCTCTCTCCCTCTCCTCTCTCTCTCCCCTTTACCTCTCTCTACCCTCCCTCTCTCTCTACCTCTCTACCCCTCTACCTCTCTCTCTCTTTCCCTCTCTCTCTCCCGCTCTCTCCCTCTTTTTCTCTCACGCTCTTTTCATACCACTCGCTTTTACTTTTCCATTTGATAAAAATGTCACTTTGTGAAGGGGAAGAGAGAGAGACAGACTCGCCACACACACACACACACACACCCCTATAACACATACACACGCACACACATACACTCCCCTATAACACATACACACACACACACTCCCCTCACCACACACACACACACACAGGAACTCCCCTATAACACATACACACACACACACAAACTCCCCTATAATACACACACACACACACACAGAAACTCCCCCTATAGCACACACACACACTCCCCTATAACACACACACACAATCTCCCCTCACATTACACACACAGACACATACACAATCTCCATTTACATTACACAAACACACACTGAATCACATACACACTAAGAACCCCCCTTCCCAGTGTCCACTGGCATTCTTGCCTCTGCAGATCTGAAGAAGACAAAAGCAATTAGTTAGTTCTCTGGAACAGAAGTTTGTGTTCATCTTGTTCTGCCTCATTACAGCAGTACAATCCCTTCTCTCTCCCCTCAAGCTCTCTCACCCATGCTTGGCTCTGGGAGGGAGGAAGAGAGAAGGAGGATTTGTGAATCTATTTTAGTTCAATTGTCCCTTTGAAAAGATGAGTGGATTCGACAGGTAGCAGATGCATTGTGGGACAGGGCGTGTCGATCTACAGAATTCACCTGCTCTGATACCTGATGTTCTACACCCTGTCCTAGCAAGTGGAGCTAATCCTCCTCCTCTCCTCCTCCTCTCCACTCCTCCCCTCCCCTCTCCTCCTCTCCACTTCCTCCTATATCCTCCTCCTCTCCACTCCTCCTATATCCTCCTCCTCTCCTGCACCCCTCTCCTCCTCCCCTTTCCACCTCCTCCCCTCCCCTCCCCTCTCCTCTCCTCTCCTCCTCCTCTCCTCCACCCCTCTCCTCCTCCCCTCTCATCTCCCCCCTCTCCTCCTCCTCCCCTCTCATCTCCCCCCCTCTCCTCCTCCCCTCTCATCTCCCCCCCCTCTCCTCCTCCCATCTCATCTCCTCTCCTCCTCCCCTCTCATCTCCTCCTCCTCCCTTCTCATCTCCCCCCCTCTCCTCCTCCTCCCCTCTCATCTCCCCTCCACCCCTCTCCACCTCCTCTCCTCCTCCCCTCTCATTTCCCCCCCTCTCCTCCTCCCCTCTCATCTCCCCCCTCTCCTCCTCCCTTCTCATCTCCCCCCCTCTCCTCCTCCTCCTCTCCTCCTCCCCTCTCATCTCCCCTCCACCCCTCTCCACCTCCTCTCCTCCTCCCCTCTCATCTCCCCCCCCTCTCCTCCTCTCTCCTCCTCCTCTCCTCCTCCCCTCCCCTCTCCTCCCCTCTCATCTCATCTCCCCTCCACCCCTCTCCTCCTCCCCTCTCCACCCCTCTCATCTCCCCCCCTCTCCTCCTCCTCCCCTGTCATCTCCCCTCCTCCCCTCTCCTCAGGACTTCTTCATGTCAGACAGGTTCCTCACCTGAACTGTCTGGTCAGTGAGCTTGCTGACCACAAGGACCTGGCCTTCCAGCTGAAGAGGAAGCAGTTCACCATCGAGGTAGCCCCCCCCCTCCTTACCAACACTCCTATCTCATCAGGAAGTAGGACACACACACACACCCACACACACTCACAGACACACACTCCAGTGTGAGCCCTCAGTTACTAGCTTCCTAAATCGGCATTGTGTCTGTGGTCCTGTTGAACTTGAAGACTCTTAAAAGAGTTTCCTGTAGAATGAGACTCCAGCTGTGAGACGTGTTTCTGAGGCTCGGAGCAGAAACGCCAAACTAACTCCGCCGCAGAGCGCATGTTGACGTTGGCATGTCACATGATGTTCTTCCAACCAGGCCCTCCGGCCAACGGCTGTCTTCTTGTTCGGGGAATTTCCATGGACACATCGAAACACATCACCGCTCACCCATCTCACCAATCAGGAAAGAGATTAACCCTCATAATCCATTGTTTCGCGCATTCTTTGCCGTACGGTGTTGTGATTGGCTGGTGACAGCTCCCATGTCAGGAGAGATAGCTGAGGAGGGGGGGGGGGCATCTTTGCTGATTCAGTGACACACCCCGGGTTGATGTGTGTGTGTACAGGTGTGTGTGTGTGTGCACAGGTATGTGTGTGTGTGTGTACAGGTATGTGTGTGTGTGTGTGTGATTGCATTTGCACGTCCTTGTGTGTGTTTACGCTGGCGTTCCCACAGCATGTCTCAGCATAGCTGTGACCCATTGGTCAACCGTCTCCGAGGCCAGGTGATTGACAGGTGAGATAGGGATCGGATTCCCGCCCCCTGAGTCTGGAAGGGTGTCTTACTAATCACCTCGTTAACTCCTGCTGTGAGACGAGCCTCGGGACATAACCAGCTACACACGCTCTCTCGGTCTGTCTGTCTCTCGGTCTGTCTCTCTGTCTGTCCCTCTGTCAGAGTGTCTGACTCTCTGTCTGTCTGTCTCTCTGTCTGTCTGTCAGAGTGTCTGTCTGTCTCTCTGTCTGTCTCTCTGTCTGTCTGTCTCTGTCTGTCTCTTTGTCTGTCTGTCTCTCTCTGTCTGTCTCTCTGTCAGAGTGTCTGTCTGTCTGTCTGTCTCTCTCTCTCTCTCCTACACCCTCCTCACCCTCCCTCCTCCTCCTCACCCTCCCTCCTCCCCCTCTCTCCATCTGTCCTGTACCATGACCTCTGAGCGTGTGACAGATGATTGACAGCTGTAGTCTTCGTCAGCAGGGTCAGATAGCAGTGGCAACACGTCATCCAACCTCTCTTTCTCACTCACACACACACACTCACACACACAGTTGACTCAGGCTCCTATGACCCAGGTCCTCTGGAACGCGCACGTTGTCAGGGTGACGAGGGAGTAAGGAGACGGCTCTGCCGTGGTCCAAACCAGCCCCGATCTTTACCAAATGACACCGAGAGGTGGTGGTGGTGGTGGGGTTCTATGGTTACTGTGGAGAGAGTTCAGGCTGCGGTTGACGTAGTTACCCATAATGCCCCGAGACAGATTTAACCCAGGGCTCTGTCTGAGCAGGTAGAAGGCTAGGTGTTCACACAGGATTAGCACACACACACACACACACACTCACACACACACACATGTTCACTCACTTACACTTGCATACATATGAATGCACACAAACACACTTTCACACACACACACATATATCTATGAAACGATTTCAGACATAGCTATACTCCCAGTCCCCGCTACTTATCACTCTCTCTCATCTCTCCCTCTCTCTCATCTCTCCCTCTCTCTCTCTTCCTCTCTCATCTCTCTCCCTCTCATCTCCTTCCCTCTCTCATCTCTCTCCTTCCCTCTCTCATCTCTCCCCTACTAGTCTCCCAGTCCTAGGCCCTCTGCTGTAGAGGACTTTAAGAATGTGAAAGTTTCGCAATTAAGTTTCCTGTGGCCCCACCTGACCTCTTAAACTGACAGACAGGGTGACGAGGGGAGGGGTCGGTCAGGGGTCAGGGGTTGTGTACAGTACGTCTGGGGAGTTAGTGTCTGGAGGGTGTGCTTCTGGAGGAGAGAGGCTGGGGAGGGAGCTGTCTGGAGGGTGTGCTTCTGGAGGAGAGAGGCTGGGGCGGGAGCTGTCTGGAGGGTGTGCTTCTGGAGGAGAGAGGCTGGGGAGGGAGCTGTCTGGAGGGTGTGCTTCTGGAGGAGGGAGGTGTCTGGAGGGATCCACACCGCAATGTCAGTTATCTGGATGGTTGGGTTAGACTGTGTGTGTGTTAAACCTGTTCAGAAGGTGACATATCTTTCTTGAGCAGGTCCAACTCTCCTTTTAAGGTCAGAGGAACCAGGGAGAAGAGAGGAGAGGAGAAGGAGGGAGGGAATGAGGGAAAGAGGGAGAGATGAATGAAGAGGAAGGAAGGAATGGAGGGAGACGAAGAGAATGATGGATGGAGAGAACGAGGGAGAGATGGAAGGAGCTCCAGGAAGTGTGGAGGAGGGGCAGAGTAGGTAAATGTCCCCTGGCGTGCCTGTTAAAGCCTGGGGAGGAGAGAGGCTGGTGGGGTAAGGGAGGAGGAGGTTGAGAGGAGGGCTGTTAATGGAGCTATGAGAGGAGCAGAGCGGAGGGTTTGGTGGGGGTGGAGGAGGAGGGAGGAGGGGAGTTAAGTGATTTCCAGGTCAGGTCTAATTAAAATGAGGGTTTCCCCTCAGAGGCAGTCTGAGAAACAAGGAGGGAGAAGAAGAGAAGGAGAGTGGAGACGAGGTTCTGGCTGGGACTGTACGCTTGTGTGTGTGTGTGTTGTCGTTCTACACCCTGTCACACATCCACAGATGTGTGTGTGTGTGTGTGTGGCTGGGTGGTCGCATGCGTGTGTGTGTGCGGGGGTGTGCGTGTGTGTGTGTGTGTGTGTGTGTGTGTGTGTGTGTGTGCGTGCGCTACTCCATCCCAGGGCTGGTGTTGCTAGGAGGCTAACTGAGACTGTGTAACATTGGCTCATCTAATATTTACTGTATTTTCCCAATATCTGTCCATGATAGATGACACTTCCCCTGGTCCAGGGTAAACACACCCCTGGTGCAGGAGAAACACACCCCTGGTCCAGGGTAAACACACCCCTGGTCCAGGGTAAACACACCCCTGGTCCAGGAGAAACACACCCCTGGTCCAGGGTAAACACACCCCTGGTCCAGGGTAAACACACCCCTGGTCCAGGAGAAACACACCCCTGGTCCAGGGTAAACACACCCCTGGTGCAGGGTAAACACACCCCTGGTGCAGGGTAAACACACCCCTGGTCCAGGAGAAACACACCCCTGGTCCAGGGTAAACACACCCCTGGTGCAGGGTAAACACACCCCTGGTCCAGGGTAAACACACCCCTGGTGCAGGAGAAACACACCCCTGGTCCAGGAGAAACACACCCCTGGTCCAGGGTAAACACACCCCTGGTCCAGGGTAAACACACCCCTGGTCCAGGAGAAACACACCCCTGGTGCAGGGTAAACACACCCCTGGTCCAGGGTAAACACACCCCTGGTCCAGGGGAAACACACCCCTGTTCCAGGGTAAACACACCCCTGGTGCAGGGGAAACACACCCCTGGTCCAGGAGAAACACATCCCTGGTCCAGGGGAAACACACCCCTGGTCCAGGGGAAACACACCCCTGGTCCAGGGGAAACACACCCCTGGTCCAGGGGAAACACACCCCTGGTCCAGGGGAAACACACCCCTGGTCCAGGGTAAACACACCCCTGGTCCAGGAGAAACACACCCCTGGTCCAGGGGAAACACACCCCTGGTCCAGGGTAAACACACCCCTGGTCCAGGAGAAACACACCCCTGGTCCAGGGTAAACACACCCCTGGTCCAGGGTAAACACACCCCTGGTGCAGGAGAAACACACCCCTGGTCCAGGAGAAACACACCCCTGGTCCAGGGGAAACACACCCCTGGTCCAGGGGAAACACACCCCTGGTCCAGGGGAAACACACCCCTGGTCCAGGGTAAACACACCCCTGGTCCAGGGTAAACACACCCCTGGTGCAGGGTAAACACACCCCTGGTCCAGGGTAAACACACCCCTGGTGCAGGGTAAACACACCCCTGGTCCAGGGTAAACACACCCCTGGTCCAGGAGAAACACACCCCTGGTCCAGGGTAAACACACCCCTGGTCCAGGGGAAACACACCCCTGGTCCAGGGTAAACACACCCCTGGTCCAGGGGAAACACACCCCTGGTGCAGGGTAAACACACCCCTGGTCCAGGGGAAACACACCCCTGGTCCAGGGTAAACACACCCCTGGTCCAGGGTAAACACACCCCTGGTCCAGGGGAAACACACCCCTGGTCCAGGGTAAACACACCCCTGGTCCAGGGTAAACACACCCCTGGTCCAGGGTAAACACACCCCTGGTGCAGCAGCAGGAACCTGCAGGCTCATCTGTTCATCTGTCAGTCGTTCTGTTACACACTTTGGGAATAACAATCGGATTGAAATGGACGTCTTAAATAAAAACTCACAGTGAATAATTCATACTTCCTCCCTTAGTGCACCCTGGCCTCTGACGCGTTTTGGGATGAGGTGTGTGTGTGTGAGAGGGTGTGTGAGTATAGGCCAGTCAGTGGCACGCGATCGAGCCTCGCCCTACCCCAGCTGAACACTTTGCAGTGGGGGAATATTCTCCACATACATCAGATCTGCATTCATAATTTATCCAGTTTTTTTTGTCGTCATCTATTCTGTTTGTGTGTGTGTGTGTGACTGGTTGCACTTCTCAGTCATGACAAGTCATCGCTAGTCCCAGGAAATCAGTTCTGCGTTGCCATGACGTCGATGTCTCTACTTAATATATTCAACCTGACTGCATCCTGGTTATTTGGCTCTGAAAATCAGAGGTCATTAAAGCCTCCGTATGAAAACTCTAACTTAAGGCTCTCTTGTTAACCCTTGTGTTATCTTCGAGTTATTCTGACCCATCAGTCGTTGTGACCCACCGTCGTATTGCGACAACTTTACCACATACAAAAACAAAGTGAGGAATTTTCTTTTAACAGCTAGGCTGTCTCAGACCCCCCACATTGCGAAGGTTAAAATAAAATTATTTTTATTTGTTTTTGTATTGGGTAAAATTGGGTAAACACAACGATGGTTCGTTATGAACCTTTGGGTCATGTGACCCGAAGGCAGCACAAGGGTTAAGTAACTGAACATGAATCCTTTTTTTTGTGTTTCAATCATCCTCCATGGTTAATCCTCACGCACGGATCAACTAGTCAGTCCTGGTCTTGATTCAGACGAATCTCAGCAAAGTCTTAGTTTTGATCCTTCTGCAATAAACCCTGGCTCGTCCTGCCCCTAGTGGCTGAACGCAAAACCTTCTTTTAAAAACCCGTTTGCAACACCAGCTTACTGAAGGTTGGATCACATCAACTCCGGGTAGAGAGGTCAGATCTCGGCGGGGGAGCCGAGGAACCCTGCCAGATCCGCTAGTCTGCACCGACGCGACATGGAGCCCCTTACCGTGAAGCGACACCACCCCCCAAACCCCTGCCTCCTCCTGACGCCCTGCCTCCTCCTGACGCCCTGCCTCCTCCTGACGCCCTGCCTCCTCCTGACGCCCTGCCTCCTCCTGACGCCCTGCCTCCTCCTGACGCCCTGCCTCCTCCTGACGCCCTGCCTCCTCCTGACGCCCTGCCTCCTCCTGACGCCCTGCCTCCTCCTGACGCCCTGCCTCCTCCTGACGCCCTGCCTCCTCCTGACGCCCTGCCTCCTCCTGACGCCCTGCCTCCTCCTGACGCCCTGCCTCCTCCTGACGCCCTGCCTCCTCCTGACGCCCTGCCTCCTCCTGACGCCCTGCCTCCTCCTGACGCCCTGCCTCCTCCTGACGCCCTGCCTCCTCCTGACGCCCTGCCTCAGCGAGGCAGCGCTCGGCCCGCAGCCTGGAAGATGAGCTGCTTCATCGGTGAGCAATGAACCCTAAACAACGTCCACGCTCCGCTCACCATCCATTAGTTTAGACTGGCTTAGCGGAGCCAGACTGCTCAGACCAGATTAAACGATCCCCGGCGATGTTCAGCTCTGATTAGGATGAGAATGCTGTGCTTTCTGGGTGCCGTCCAACACAGAATTGTTGTGTGTACTGTGTGTGTGTGTGTCAGTACTGTGCGTGTACTCATTGTGTGTGTCTGTGTGTGTATAATGTACGTGTGTGTGTGTTACGTTAGCATAATAGTAGTGACTGGAGTGACCTCCACTCACTAGGGTTTGTTGTTTGTGTTGATGACTGGATGAAAGCCTGCGACACGACCATCATGTGTCCTGGGATGACTGTTCTGGAGAAACTGGTTTCCCCTCAAGTCTACAGATAGTAGATTTATATATCTAGACCTCTATATATCTAGAACATTCTCTATCTAGACCTTTTATCCAGACCTTTATATATATATTTTTTTAATTATTATTTATTTAATTAATTTAGCAGATGCTTTGATCCAAACCGACAACAAGTGCATTTAGAAAGTCCAGCAGCAGTGTGCAGTTCTAACAGTGTTGTGATGGTCTGTGTTTACCAGGAAAAGTGTAAAGTAACCACATCTCAGCTAGCAGACACAGTGAGCACATACAGACCTCTAATCAGTCTATGACTGATTTAGGACGTCCTCCCTCACCTTCCTCCATCCCATCATCTTAGTGAAGCTGAGCTGGTCTCCATGGTCACAGGAAGAAAGAGTGTGTTGAGCTGGTCTCCATGGTCACAGGAAGAAAGAGTGTGTTGAGCTGGTCTCCATGGTCACAGGAAGAAAGAGTGTGTTGAGCTGGTCTCCATGGTCACAGGAAGAAAGAGTGTGTTGAGCTGGTCTCCATGGTCACAGGAAGAAAGAGTGTGTTGAGCTGGTCTCCATGGTCACAGGAAGAAAGAGTGTGTTGGTCGGAGGGGTTCAAAGGTGGAATGTTGATCCCTAACAGCAGTGTGGACGCCAGGACACGCCCCTCTACCATCCTAAAAATAACTTTCCCACACTCTCGCTCTCCCTGAGGGGGGTTTGCTCACGGGGAGGGGGGGAGTGGATGAAGTATTTGTTGCGATAGCACGGAGGTGTGTGTGTTTAAGCCTCAGAAAGTGTCTAAAATAACGGGTGGATGCTGGTGTTGTTTCTGTTTAGCTGACTGTGGAGGATTGCTGCTGGACATCAGGACCATGATCCTGTTCTCACCCTGGACTGTGCGTGTGTGCGACTGTCTGTGCGTGTGTGTGCATGTGTGTGTGACCACAATCCTCAGTAGTCAGTGTATTGGAACCCTGTTGCTCCAAGAAAACAAATCGTGTATCAGTTCATATCTTATTCAGCTAACACGTTTATCCTCCTAACCTGCTCACAACCTCCTCCTAACCTGCTCACAACCTCCTCCTAACCTGCTCACAACCTCCTCCCAACCTGCCCACAACCTCCTCCTAACCTGCTCACAACCTCCTCCTAACCTGCTCACAACCTCCTCCTAACCTGCTCACAACCTCCTAACCTGCTCACAACCTCCTCCTAACCTGCTCACAACCTCCTCCTAACCTGCTCACAACCTCCTCCCAACCTGCTCACAACCTCCTCCTAACCTGCTCACAACCTCCTCCCAACCTGCTCACAACCTCCTCCTAACACTAACCTTTATGAAAGCAAGAGGTGGTTGTTGACCTCTTCTGGGGAGAGTGTGGCTGGAGGAGGCTGGCTCCTGCAGAGAGCTTCATTCAGACGCTCTTCTAAAGATGTGGTCAGTGAATGAGAGTGGTGGATGAGCGTAGAGGTCACTTGTGGTCATTAGTTTAACGGCGGCCGGAGGCCCCAGGTGGCCAGGGAAACAGCAGAGGAGTCAGCAGTAAGGACACTGCTAAACCAGCCTCAATAGAGTAATAACACTCAGTAGATTATTCAACTTGAGGGACAGCTCTCCACATCATAAAGAGGGGGATGGAGAGGGGGGGGGCTGGAGGGGAGGAGGGGTGTTGGTGATTGTCTTTATCACCCATTTGTGTCCAAAAGGGTGTTTGTAAGCATGCTTGTGTGTGTGCGTCTGCGTGTGTGTGTGTGTGTGTGTGTGTGTGTGTGTGTGTGTGTGTGAGAGAGAGTGACAGAGGGGGGGTGGAAGACCCAGAATACACGGTCTCTTACCCCTTTTCCACCAACTCGTTTTGGGTGCTGGTTCGGAGCTGGTGCTTCATCTCGAACCAGTTCTTTCTCTTTCGACAGCCTGAGAACCGGCTCTGAACCAGGGAAAGTGGTTCGCAACTAGCACCACTTCATAGCTGGGCTAAAGTAGGAACCAAGTAAGAACCGTTTGGGACGGGGTTGCCGTGACCAACAAGACAAACAGAATCCTTTGACCGCCATTGCTATAAGTTTTTACAATTCATATTTCAGCTAAACGGTACTTGGAAATCAGCATCTGAATTCAATTGTAACGAGAAGTGGCCAGTGTAGTTGCTGAAAATGTGTTTATTTTATTGATGAAACTGCTAATTTGTACATTTGCTCTGACTTTTCTATAACCTAGCTAGCATCGCAGTGCAATGCAGACACTGCATTTGATCTTAATCCTATCAAATGAGTGAAATGACAAACACAAATGTTATGAGCTATTGAGCCTATATTTAACACAAATCTAATACACAAGCACCTACAGCAAAAGTTTATCAAATGTTGCGCTGATAATGCCAGTGTTGTCATACTGCTGCGAGTCCAGGGTATTGCGCAATTGCCAAGAAAACACGCATCTCAACCTCGCATTCTTGGCGTTCTTCGGATTGATAAACAGCTTTTAGACGGGCTCTGCTTTGTGTTTGGCACTGCCAAACTCCCTAGCGTTGCTGGGAAAGATGAGACGTATACAGTGACGTAGTGACGTGGCTCAGTGGTGGCTCTCTAGCCCGTGGAAAAGCAAACCAGTTCTTAGAAGGCTCGCAAATTGAACCAGCTCCGAACCGGCTCTAGAACTAGCTCAGAACTAGCTCCGGGTTCACTATGGTGGAAAGGGGGTACTGATGCAGTCTGTGAGGGGTGACAGGGCTGTTGGGCGCTTGGCTGGGGGACAGAGAGTGACTGGACACCTCACATCAACACACCCTGGGTTCAAAAACCCCCGGGACCAGCAACCCAGACACTTTATTCAGGCTTTACCAAATAGTTTATTGTTGCACTTCAGGACGTCGCTTTTACTGCACTGTACGGTGTAGTATCCATTTACAACACCCAGACAAGAACTACTGAGCTAGTCAGCCGAACTGGAGAGAAAACTAGCTGTGTGTGTGGGAAGGAGGGAGGGAGGGAGGGAAAGACCTACAAAAGAAATTCTGCACATAATCAAGCTCTCTCTCTCTCTCTCTCTCTCTCTCTCTCTCTCTCCCTCTCTCCCTCTCTCTCCCTCCCCACCCCTCCTGCACGTAAAATTTTAATAAGCACAGCACTTCACTACCGGGGGCAACATCTCTTAAAACTGCCCCTCTCTCCCTCTCCTCTCTGTTTTGTTACTTCTCCCTCTCTCTTTCTCTCCTGAAACAGATAAGAAGCTTTTGTCCATTTTGTCTTCCCGTTCAGATTCTGCTCACTCAGCACCCCCCCCCCCACACACACAACCAGCACCCACCCCCCCTCCCCCACGTCGCAGGGCCTGCCTGTGGGTGTGGCGTGCGAGGATCTCCCAGGAGGAGGAGCAGGCCCGGGGTGGAGGTTAGCACCAAGCTGCTCCTCTCGTCCTCCCTACTACCTCAACCTCCCTCTTCTCTCCACCTCCTCTCTTCCTCCTACCTCCTCATACCTCTACCTATCTCCTCCACCTGCCACCCTCCTCCCTCTCCTCTCCCCTCCCCCTCCTCTCTCCCCCTCTCCGAGGCGAGGTGGTGATGGTTATCTGGGGTGACAGCTCTCCTCTCCCTGGCGTGCCTACAACCCTCTAAGCGTTAGACCCCCTCCCCCCTCCCCCCCCCTCCCCCAGAAGGGCACTAAGGTTACTCCATATGTTCGTCTGACAATTCTTAGGATTTTTCTTTCCTTCCTTTCCTTTGTGTGTGTATGTGTGTGTACGTGCGTGTGTGTGTGTGTTACAGTCCTCTCATCATTAAACATCCAAACTGGGTACTCTTTCTTTTTTCCCCACCTTCGTTTTTCCCCTCATCCCCTCCCCTCACCCTCATCCTCTGTGAGGGAGGGGGCGAGCAGGGGTGAGGAGGTCGGCTGCACTTTGAGGTGTGACTGATTTGATTGGATGAGAGAGATTTTTATCTCTGTCTGTCTCTGATCTGTGAGCCGTTAGAGCCAGCATCTGTTGCTGCATGTAGATCTCTGCACACACTGAAAGTGAAACAGGTTTCTTTGATACGCCACTATAACATCACTCTCATAGTCATCTGAGCTCTCCTCCTCTCTGGGAATCTCACACAGAGATGGAATCAGAATCAGAATTGGTGTTTATTCGCCATGAAAGTTTGCACAAACAAGGAATTTACTTTGGCAGGAGAGCCTACCTAGGCAGCCATTTTCGGCACCAACTAGAAAGTTACAGCATAACATGAGGAGAGAGGAGGAGAGAAAAAGGCAACACCCAGACAATGCTCCTAGAGGAGTACAGTGTGGGAACAGACAAAAACCTCAGCACATAAGCACAACAACATTTACAAAAACACGTGACTTGCAACGGGGTGGGGGGTGGGGGGGTAGACAAGCAGCATCTGGACCTGCGCTGGACACAGACCCGCCAGCCACCCTGGGGGAACAAGCAGGCAAAGGCGTTGGATGGGGGTGGGGGGGTGGTGATATCTGTAGTAGGTGAAAGTTAATGTGTGAGTAGGTCTGGGTTGGCACCCTCAACCTAGGCCTGTTCATGTTCAGGACCGTACGATAGGGGCTATTCAGGACCGTACGATAGGGGGCTATTCAGGACCGTACGATAGGGGGCTATTCAGGACCGTACGATAGGGGGCTGTTCAGGACCGTACGATAGGGGGCTATTCAGGACCGTACGATAGGGGGCTGTTCAGGACCGTACGATAGGGGGCTGTTCAGGACCGTACGATAGGGGGCTATTCAGGACCGTACGATAGGGGGCTGTTCAGGACCGTACGATAGGGGGCTATTCAGGACCGTACGATAGGGGGCTGTTCAGGACCGTACGATAGGGGGCTATTCAGGACCGTACGATAGGGGGCTATTCAGGACCGTACGATAGGGGCTGTTCAGGACCGTACGATAGGGGCTGTTCAGGACCGTACGATAGGGGCTGTTCAGGACCGTACGATAGGGGGCTGTTCAGGACCGTACGATAGGGGGCTGTTCAGGACCGTACGATAGGGGGCTATTCAGGACCATACGATAGGGGGCTATTCAGGACCGTACGATAGGGGCTGTTCAGGACCGTACGATAGGGGGCTATTCAGGACCGTACGATAGGGGGCTGTTCAGGACCGTACGATAGGGGCTGTTCAGGACCGTACGATAGGGGGCTGTTCAGGACCGTACGATAGGGGCTGTTCAGGACCGTACGATAGGGGGCTGTTCAGGACCGTACGATAGGGGGCTATTCAGGACCGTACGATAGGGGGCTATTCAGGGCCGTACGATAGGGGCTGTTCAGGACCGTACGATAGGGGGCTATTCAGGACCGTACGATAGGGGGCTGTTCAGGACCGTACGATAGGGGGCTATTCAGGACCGTACGATAGGGGGCTGTTCAGGACCGTACGATAGGGGGCTATTCAGGACCGTACGATAGGGGCTGTTCAGGACCGTACGATAGGGGCTGTTCAGGACCGTACGATAGGGGGCTGTTCAGGACCGTACGATAGGGGGCTGTTCAGGACCGTACGATAGGGGGCTGTTCAGGACCGTACGATAGGGGGCTGTTCAGGACCGTACAATAGGGGGCTGTTCAGGACCGTACGATAGGGGGCTGTTCAGGACCGTACGATAGGGGGCTGTTCAGGACCGTACGATAGGGGGCTATTCAGGACCGTACGATAGGGGGCTGTTCAGGACCGTACGATAGGGGGCTGTTCAGGACCGTACGATAGGGGGCTGTTCAGGACCGTACGATAGGGGCTGTTCAGGACCGTACGATAGGGGGCTATTCAGGACCGTACGATAGGGGCTGTTCAGGACCGTACGATAGGGGCTGTTCAGGACCGTACGATAGGGGGCTATTCAGGACCGTACGATAGGGGGCTGTTCAGGACCGTACGATAGGGGGCTGTCGGGGGGTGACGGCAGAAACGGCTCTCAGGATGCTTGTACCTACAGGTGGCGGCACACACCTCGCTGGTTAGTTAAGATCGGTTTGAACGTCTGTTACCAGATCACGCTGGCGGCTGGCTAGCGGGGGCGTCTGTGTTACCAGATCACGCTGGCGGCTGGCTAGCGGGGGCGTCTGTGTTACCAGATCACGCTGGCGGCTGGCTAGCGGGGGCGTCTGTGTTACCAGATCACGCTGGTGGCTGGCTAGCGGGGGCGTCTGTGTTACCAGATCACACTGGTGGCTGGCTAGCGGGGGCGTCTGTGTTACCAGATCACGCTGGCGGCTGGCTAGCGGGGGCGTCTGTGTTACCAGATCACGCTGGCGGCTGGCTAGCGGGGGCGTCTGTGTTACCAGATCACGCTGGCGGCTGGCTAGCGGGGGCGTCTGTGTTACCAGATCACGCTGGCGGCTGGCTAGCGGGGGCGTCTGTGTTACCAGATCACGCTGGCGGCTGGCTAGCGGGGGCGTCTGTGTCTCTGCCGGTACCGGGGAGCTGCCGGGTGAGGGAGCACAGCGGAGTCCCCCACCTCGTCACCGTAGCAACGAGGCGAGCGAACGCCCTGCGCGATTAACATGGAAATGTCCTCTAATTGGAATGTAAATTAATACGTTTATGTGAAGACGTCAGCTGTCAGATTGCCATATTATACCCCCCCACCCCCACCACCACACACTCACATAGATCACTCACACACACACACACACACACAGGTTTGTGGCTGAGACCGTAGCTCTCGTTGAGGGATCTAGAGTTTGTGTCGATGTCCCTCAGCCTGCGCCTTAATCTGAAGAAAAAAATATTCTCATTCATCCTTTCACCTTACTGTGCGTTTTTGTTAGAATTTGTATTTCCTCTGGCTACCAGTGTTTGTTCCTCCAGGCGTGTTTGATGCTTTGGGCCTCAGGGAGGAAAGGGGAGGTGGGGGAGGGAGGGGAGGTGGGGGGTCACGTGATGGTGGTATTTTGTGTGTGCATCGATTACTTCTGCTGAATGTTCCTCAATGCAAATAAGGCCGTGGCTCAGAGCAAAAGCACATGTATCTGAGGTAATTAATTTTACCCTTGAATGCCAGCTGAGTTGCGTCGCCGTGTATGACTTTTTTGCCAAATTGAGTCCTCTCGCCAAGAAAAAGGTGCTAATTTAGTGATTTGGCAGCCAGCACAAGGTTTTTTTCCGTTCAGTCTGGAGAGAAGCTTTCAGGCGCGTAGACATGTTTCCTCCCTCTGATCGTAGAGAACATAGAGAGGCTCAGGAGCTCTGGATCACCTGCAGACTGAAGTCCAGATAGGAGACAGCTATTAGAGATGTGAGACAAATATTAAAATATAGCCGTCCTACTGATCTGCAGTCAAATACAGTTTGTCAATCTTTAGAATCTCTAGCCTTTGCTTGTATGGACTTGTATGCCTGCTAGCTAGCTCACTTACTAAACCAGAAAAATCACAAACGTTATCATTGTGTTTGTGGATTGACCAAACATCATAGCTGGAGAGGTAGGAAAGACTGAACATTGTGGCGTTTACAGTAGTTAGGAAGGAGGGAGGAGAGAGGTGGAGGGAGAGAGGGAGGGAGGAGTGGAGGGAGGAGAGATGGGGAGAGAGGGAGGGAGAAGTGGAGGAGTGGAGGGAGGAGAGATGGGGAGAGAGGGAGGGAGAGGTGGAGGAAGGAGAGAGGTGGAGGGAGAGAGGACGTAGGAGAATGAGAAAGGAGCAGCGAGGGAAGGAAGGTGTAGGGAAGGGTGTGTGTTTGAGCATCCTGCATAGTTCCTGTGCGTTGCTCCCAGGGTCACATGGTTGTCATGTGACCTAGCCTGGTCACATGACCCAGCGCTGTCTCTCACGGCAGGCACATCGTTGGCGTGTTTGGATCTGCATCCCTTGTGTTTCTCACACGCACGCTGCATAGCAGTAATTTCCTCTTTAAAAAGGAGTCAAATACCTGACCGGGGTGTAAAGGAGGGTGTGTGTTTGTGTGTGTGTGTGTACTAGCCTATGGCAGAATATAGGAGGGTGTGGGAACATACTGTCTAAGTACGGTACACCTGGTGTCCCTCTGCTTTTTGGCTTGTTTGACCGAGTGTGTGTGTGTGTGTGCGCATACCTGCGTGTGTGTGTGCGCACACCTGTGTGTGTGTGTGCGCATACCTGTGTGTGTGTGTGTGTGTACGCACACCTGTGTGTGTGTGTGTGTTTGTGTGCGCATACCTGTGTGTGTGTGTGTGTGTGTGTGCGCGCATACCTGTGTGTGTGTGTGCGTGTCAGCATGTCAGCTTCCTGAAGTTCCCCTGTGCCAGTCTCAGACTCTCGGAATCCTGACTGTGCTGAGCTACCCTCCCTCAGGTACCACCTTGCCCAACCCTGCCCTCGTCCAATCACCCCTCATCTCCCGCCACCCTCGCTCAATCACCTCTCATCACCCCCCGCCCTCATCGTACCACCTCTCCTCACGCAGGAGTTCCCATC
>NC_085027.1:1028023-1033023 GCF_963692335.1 Osmerus eperlanus
CAAACGGCGCTGGTTTTAGGACCTGAGGGAGTGTGGACGGCAGGGGAGGTGGTGAGGTTTTTGACAAGGCAGCCAGGGTGATGTGTCATTCCCCCTGACATCAACACACCCTGAAGGAGAGCAGACCTGCTCCTCTCCTACCCAGGGTGCACCTCACCTAGCCGGGACTAAATTTACACCAGCACCTGCCCATAGGGAGGTGGAGGTGAGGAGGGGAGGGGAGGGGAGGGGAGGGGAGGGAGGGAAGCTTGGGGAAAGGTTACTGTGTGTCCTATCGTGTGGGGCATTGAAAGGTAAACTCTATCTGGGCCCCAGCTCATAGCTAGCCCACCAACATGCCAGCAGACATGCAGGTCACCAGAATGGAGGAGGGGATGATGGAGGAGGGGATGGAGGTGGGGGATCTGGGAGCGTAGCGGGGAAGCTAGCGAGCGTCTCCCTGGATGGTCAGGGGGTTACTGGATCCGTGGAGCGGACTGGCCCTGCTACCAGTGATCCCATTGGTGCTCCACTGGGAGAGAGAGCACTGGACTCCCAGCCAATCAGATCTCTCCTCTCTGGACTCTGGGAGAAATAAATAGAGCTCCTGTTTAAAGTGGCACAGATGAGAGCAAGGAGAGAGAAGTGGAGAGAAAGAGACAGAGAGATAGACGGAGAGAGAGGGGGAGAGAGAGGGGAAGAGAGGGAGAGGGGGAGAGAGAGAGAGAAAAAGAAAGAGAGAGAGGTGGGGGAGAGAGGTGGGGGAGAGAGGTGGGGGAGAGAGTGGTTATAAATGAATTCATCCCTGACATCCTTCTCAAAGCACTCTGGATAGAAGGTCTTCATAGTGCTGTCTCTGCATAGAGAAGGTACAGTGCGAAACCACAAGCCGTGTTGTGGTGTGGTTGTCTAACCGCTGGTTGTTGAGCCTGCTGGAGATGTCGGGCTACTTCTGGTGAGAACACACACTCCAGAATATTAGGCTGTCTCACACAACACACCTAAACTAACACATCGCTTCAACACAAACCAGTCTCAGGCTCAAACAGGCTCTGTTTCCTCACATTGGAATTAAAACTTCAGTCATTTATCAGACGCTTTTTTATCACATTTCTATTTATCACAAATAGAAAATACATCTTTTAGTTTTATTGAGCCACCTGTTCAGACAGAAGAGGGTTTCCACACCAGCCCGTTGTACCACGTCCTGATTGGCTGGTTAACCTGCAGCAGGTCCTCATTGGCTGGTTAACCTCCAGCAGGTCTGTGTGTGGGCTGCCCCAGTCAGCAGTAATGACTGGCTGTGGTTGGCATGGCTGTTAGTGTGAAGGCTGTTACTCCAGCAACACCTCTTCACTCCTCTGTGAAGGCTCCAGGATGGAGGTCTTTGTGCCTCACAAGCACCATCCTCTTAGCCAGCAGGGCCCGGGGGGGTTGTGAGGACTATCAACTGGTGATGGATGGCCCCCCACCCTCCTTTTAACTTCACCCAGCCACACAGTCAAATAAACACTCACTCACACACACACACACACTCATAGAAGACTAAAGAATTACGTACACACCCTGACATTATCTGTTTATTGTGTATTAAACACTGGCTCTTCAGCAGACTGGTACACAAAACACTGAAGCACTCGCACACTCTCTCACACACACACACACACACACTCAATCTTGTGCCTATTCACCCACTTGATCTACGGCCTCCTCCACATCTCTGTGCAGAAAAGAGACGCTGTCTCTGCAGCCATCCTCCTCTGCAGAAAAGAACCCTTCTCTTCACCCCTCTCTTCAAACCCACCCTGACACTCTTAATCCCTCCCTCTCTGTCCTCCCTCCCTCCCTCTTGTCCTGCCTTTACCCTCTCTCCCTCCCCTGTCTCACCCACTCTGCTCATCTTTACACACATCCCCTCAAACCCTTTCTCTCTCCACCTCTCATCTCCACCCCCCACTGTCCTCCGCTCCTCTGGTCGAGGCTGGTGAGATATGTGGTGCCCAGGCTCCTCTGGTCGAGGCTGGTGAGATATGTGGTGCCCAGGCTCCTCTGATCGAGGCTGGTGAGATATGTGGTGCCCAGGCTGCTTCTGCTGGTGTTAAGCAGGGAGCTCTAGAAGCCATGTGAATGAGGACATTCTCATTCACAGCTGGGTCACGCTGAACTTACTTTTCCTCAGTTTGTCTCCTACTCTTCTCTCCTCTTTCCCCCTCTCCTCTCTCCTCCTCTCCTCTCTCCTGTTTCTTCCTCTCTCCTCTCACCTCCTCCTCTCCTCTCTTTTCCTCTCCTCCTCATCTCTCCTCTCTAACACAGACAGACTGTTGTCTGAGAGCCTCCTCTCTCCTCTCCCGAGGGGTTACTCTCTTAGACTGACACAGTAACCTTCAGACGACCTTTTCGCTTGCCAAACGTTCTGCGTGTAAACTGAGGGTGACCCCAGTTAGAGAGCTTGGGCAGGGGGGAGGAGGGGAGGTGATGGAGAGAGAGAGAGTCGTGTTTTTAGGAAAGGCCCAAATTGCACCAGCCAGCTCTCTCCATTCATTGTGCCAGTGTAAATATTGTGTTTGTGCGTGCATGAGGCTTAGTGTTGCAGAGAAATGCATGAATAATATATCATTTTCATCTCCCAAATATCCTTGGAAAATCCTCTCAGAAATGTTTTTTACGTTCATGGCGGCCAAGTGGTAGAGAAGGGAAGGATCCTGGGTCACATACAGAGATTATAGAAATATTCTTCCATCAGTTATCATGAATGCTAAATGACGGATTATATGAATTGTATTGTAAAGATGTCGTTTCAGGTTGTTGTCTGTGGAGTCTAATCCCATGTTCAGCATGTTGAGCTGATGTCCGTCTGGTATGATCCCTTTTAACTGGGTTCTAATCTCTGGAGAAGGATGTTCCTAGATGAGCTTGGGGTGTTTTGGACTATAGTATCACATGGTCATGGTTTGGGGGGTTAAGAGGAGGGTCTGGGGGGAGGGGGAGGGGGGATCTCCCCCAGACATGCTGTCATGGTTACGACATGGCAAGCCTGGTTACCAACTGAGGAACGATCAGTAGTGAAGGCAGCACTTAGATGTGTTTGTACTATCTGCCCTCTCCCCCTCTTTTCTTTCCCTCGCTCTCTCTCTCCCCCTCTTCTCCCTCTCTCTCTCCCCCTCTTCTCTCTCTCTCACACTCTTCTCTCCCTCTCCCCCTCTTCTCTCTCTCTCCCCCTCTTCTCCCTCTCTCTCTCTCTCTCTCTCTCTCTCTCTCTCTCTCCCTCCCTCTCTCCCTCTCCCCCTCTTCTCCCTCTCTCTCTCCCCCTCTTCTCTCTCTCTCCCCCTCTTCTCCCTCTCTCTCTCCCCCTCTTCTCTCTCTCTCCCCCTCTTCTCCCTCTCTCTCTCCCCCTCTTCTCTCCCTCTCCCCCTCTTCTCCCTCTCTCTCTCCCCCTCTTCTCTCTCTCTCCCCCTCTTCTCCCTCTCTCTCTCCCCCTCTTCTCTCTCTCTCCCCCTCTTCTCCCTCTCTCTCTCCCCCTCTTCTCTCTCTCTCCCCCTCTTCTCCCTCTCTCTCTCCCCCTCTTCTCTCTCTCTCCCCCTCTTCTCCCTCTCTCTCTCCCCCTCTTCTCTCTCTCTCCCCCTCTTCTCCCTCTCTCTCTCTCTCTCTCTCTCTCTCTCTCATGGCCACTGTCCCTCCAGGGTTGGATGACCGCTGCCTGGTTGTGCCTCAGTCTATAACACCAGAACTACCCCCTACCCCACCCCCCCCAACCCTCCTCCACCCTCAGCCCTCACCCCCACACAGCCCCCAGTGGGGGCTAGCGCTTGCCAGAGAAACTGAACCCAACTGAAAACAAACAAGATGGTCGCTTCGCTGCCGAGCCTCCTCCAGGCTTGGCTCCAGCGCCCAGAAGACCACGGTAGCCATGACGATGGTGGTTTGGGAGTTTGGTTCAGCAACCTCTCCCAAATGTCTCGTCAGAGGTCAACGCACGCACTGCCTGTTGGCATGTCGTGATGCGTAAACGAGTGGCTAGCTATCCAGGTGTAAAACAAACATTCCATTCCGTATTAAAAATCCCTCCCGAAATATTACAGCTCATCTGCTTCCTGTTTTAACAGGTTTGGGCCTAATGAAAGAGATTACTCACAACGGGTGTATCTGCTCAACGTTCATGACTGTAATTATCCCCCCCGTCACCCCTCCCCCCCTCCTCCTTTCACCCCTCGCCCCCCACTCCCCCTTCACCCCCCCTTCTCTGTCAGACACATGAGAATGAAGCAGAAGAGACATGGAGACTCTGTCTGTCTCTGTCTGTCTGTCTCTGTCTGTCTCTCTGTCTGTCTGTCTCTGTCTGTCTCTGTCTGTCTCTCTGTCTGTCTGTCTCTGTCTGTCTCAGTCTGTCTCTTTCTGTCTCTGTCTGTCTTTGTCTGTCTCTGTCTGTCTGTCTCTCTCTTTCTCTCTGTCTGCCTGCCTGTCTGTTCCCCTACCTAAAGAGTATTTAAGGCATGGCTTAGTGGTTAGAGCGTTGGATTGCAGATCAAGAGATCACAGGTTTGAGTCCCCCGGTGTCTTTAGACAGAAGTGTCTGTGACCCGGCAAGCAGGTGACCCGGGTAGCAGGTGACCCTCCACCCAATTACAGGGGCTTGTCACGAGAGAAACATGAGCTGAGGTGACAAAATCTCGCCTTCTTTCTTCACACCACCCCCTGCTCCCTCTCTCTTTTTCAATAACTTAACACTCACACACATTCACAAACCAACCCCCACTCTCACAGTTTACAACAACGGAACAGTTCAGGAATTAGTTTAGTAATCTTTAATTGTCCCCTTTACGGGCAATTTGTCCTGCAGCATGGATATTAACCACCACCACATACAAAGACAAATACACATCAGTAATACCTAAACATTTTACAGAACTGTAAAAAGGACAAAGTAAGAAGTTATCCAAAAACCTACGTGTGTGCGTAGTAGATGTGTGCAGTGCCTGGTAGAGCGAGCTTCCTCACCAGCAGGTAACTGAGGACAGGCCCAG